>NC_089259.1:35798056-36101087 GCF_963930625.1 Muntiacus reevesi | reverse complement strand
AACAAGTGGCACTGGAAAAAGTGGTAAACAAACTCTAAAGAAATGGAATTAGGACACTTTCTAACACTACTAGTTCAGTTTAGTCACTCAGGCATGTCTGACTCTTTGCGACACAATGGACTGCAACACACCAGGCTTCCAAGTCCAAAATCAACTCCCAGATCTTGCTTAAACTCATGTCCACTGAGTCGGTGATGCCATCCAACCATGTCATTCTCTGTTGTCCCCTTCTCCTCCTGCCTTCAGTCTTTCCCAGCATAAGAGTTTTTCCATAGAGTCAGTTCCTCAAATCAGGTGGCTAAAGTATTAGAATTTCATCTTCAGCAACTATCCTTGCAATAAATATGCAGGATTGATTTCCTTATGATTGACTGGTTTGATGTAATTGCAGTTCAAGGGATTCTCAAGAATCTTCTCCAACACCAGAGTCTAAAATCATCAATTCTTCAGCCCTCAGCTATCTTTATCATCCATTCTCACATCCATACATGACTACGGGAAAAACCATAGTTTTTATTAGATGGACCTTTGTTGGCAAAGTGATGTCTCTACTTTTACACATGCTGTCTAGGATGGTCACAGCTTTTCTTCCAAGGAGCAAGCATCTTGTAATCTCAGGGCTTCACTCACCATTGGCAATGATTTTGGAGCCCCCCAAAATGGTTTCACTGTTTCCATTATTTCCTCATTTATTTGCCATGAAGTGATGGGACCAGATGCCATGATCTTAGTTTTCTGAATGTTGAAGCCAACTTTCACTCTGCTCTGGCACTTTCATCAAGAGGCTCTTCATTTCTTCTTCATTTTCTCCCATGATGATGATGTCTTCTGTGTATCTGAGGCTCCTGATATTTCTCCCAACAATCTTTATTCCAGTCGTGCTTCATCCAGCTGACATTTAGAATGATGTATTCTGCATATATGGGGGCTTTCCTGGTGGCTCAGAGGTTAAAGCATCTGCCTACAATGCAGGAGACCTGGGTTCCATCCCTGGGTTGGGAAGATCCCCTGGAGAAGGAAATGACAACCCACTCCAGTATTCTTGCCTAGAGAATCCCATGGACGGAGGAACCTGGTGGGCTACAGACCACAGGGTTGCAAAGAGTTGGACACGATTGAACGACTTCAGTTCAGTTCAGTTCAGTTCAGTTATTCTGCATGTAAGTTGAATAAACAGGGTGACAATATATAGCATTGACTTACTCCTTTCCTGATTTGGAACCAGTTTGTTGTTCCACGTCCAGTTCTAACTGTTGCTTCTTGACCTGCACACAGATTTCTCAGGAGGAAGGTGAGGTGTTCCTGTATTCCTATCTCTTTCAGAATCTTCCACAGTTTGTGGTGATCCACACAGTTGAAGGTTTTAGTGTAGTCAATAAAACAGAAGTAGATGTTTCCTGGAACTCTCTTGCTTTTTTTATGATCTAACAGATGCTGTCAATTTGATCTCTGGTTGCTCTGGCTTTTTTAAATCCATCTTGAGCATCTGGAAATTCACAGTTCACATGTTGTTTAAAGCTGGCTTGGAGAAATTTGAGCATTATTTTGCTAGCATGTGAGATGAGTACTATTGTGCAATAGTTCAAATATTCTTTGGGATAGCAATAAAAATTAACTTTTCCAGTCCTGTGGCCACTGCTGAACTTTTCAAATTTGCTGACCTAGTCAGTGCAGCACTTTCACAGCATCATCTTTTAGGATTTAAAATAGCTCAACTGGAATTCTTTCACCTGCACTAGCTTTATTTGCAGTGATGCTTCCTTAAGGCCCACTTGTCTTCACATTCTAGGATGCCTGGCTCTAGGTGTGTGATCACACTATCATGATTATTTAGGTCGGGAAGATCTTTTTTGTATGGTTCTATGTGTTCTTGCCACCTGTTCTTATCTTCTGCTTCTGTCAGGTTCATAATATTTCTTTCCTTTCTTGTGCCCATCTTTGTTTGAAATGATCCACTTGTGTTTTCTTGAAGATATCTCTAGCCTGTCCCATTCTATTGCTTTCTTCTAGTTCTTTGCATTGATCACTGTGGAAGGCTTTCTTGTATCTCCTTGCTATTCTTTGGAACTCTGCATTCAAATGGGTATATCTTTCCTTTCCTTTAGCTTTTACTTCTATTCTTTTCTCAGCTATCTGTAAGGCCTCCTCAGACAACCATGTTGCCTTTTTTCATTTCTTTTTCTTGGAAGTGGTCTTAATCACTGTCTCTTAAAAAATGTCATGAACCTCCATCCATAGATCTTCAGGAACTCTGTCTATTATATCTAATCCCTTGAACCTATTTGTCACTTCCACTATAATCATAAGGGATTTGATTTAAGTTATATCTGAATGATCTAATGGTTTTCCAACTTGCTTCAATTTAAGTCCCAATTTGGCAATAAGGATTTCATAATCTGAGCCACAGTCAGCTCCCAGACTTGTTTTTGCTGACTGTATAGAGCTTTCCATCATTGGCTGCAATGAATATAATCAATCTGAGTTTTGTCTTGACCATCTGGTGACGTCCATGTGTAGAGACTTCTCCTTTGTTGTTGAAGAGTGTTTTCTACATCCAGTGTGTTGTCTTGGAAAAACTCTGTTAATTTTGCGCTGCTCCATTTTGTATACCTAAGCCAACTTTGCCTGTTCCTCCAGGTAGCTCTTTACTTCTTACATTTGCATTTCAGTCCCCTAACTTTTCTGGATGTTAGTTCTATAATGCCTTTTAGATCTTCATAGAAATGTTCAATTTTAGCTTCCTCTGCATTATTGTTTGGGGCATAGACTTGAATTATTGTGATATTGAATGGTTTGCCTTGAAAAAGAAAAGGGATCATTCTGTCATTTTGGAAACTGCACCCAAATACTGCTTTTTAGACTCTTTTTTGACTGTGAATGCTACTCCGTTTCTTCTAAGGGATGTTTTCACACAGTAGTAGATATAATGGTCATTTGAATTAAATTAGACCACTCCAGTCCATTTTAGCTCACTGATTCCTAAAATGTTGATGTTCCCTGTTGCCATCATCTGTGTGACCACTTCCAATTTACCTCGATTCATGGACCTAACATCCCAGGTTCCTATGCAATATTGTTCTTTATAGCATCAGGTTTTGCTTCCATCACCCATCACATCCACAACTGGACATTGATTTTGCTTTGGCTCTATCTCTTCATTCTTTCTGGAGTTATTTCTCCACTCTTTTCCAGTAGTATATTGGGCAGCTACTGACCTGGGGAGCTCATCTTTCAGTGTTATATCTTTTTTCCTTTTCATACTGTTAATGGTGTTCTCAAGGCAAGAATACTGAAGTCATTTGCCATTTTCTTCTCAAATGGACCACGTGTTATCAGAACTGTCCATCATGGGCAGTCCAGCAGGGTTTTTCATGCTTGGCATGGCTACTAGTTTCATTGAGTTAGAGAAAACAGTGGTCCATATCATCAGTTTGATTAGTTTTCTGTGATTGTGATTTTCATGTGGTTTCTAACACCATACACAGAAATAAACTCAAAATGGATTAAAGATCTAAATGTAAGACCAGAAACTGTAAAACTGCTCGAGGAAATCATAGGCAGAATACTCTGACATAAATCACAGCAAGATCCTCTATGATGTACCTCCCAGAGTAATGGAAATGCAAACAAAAATAAGCAAATGGTACCTAATTAAACTTAAAAGCTTTTGCGCAAGGAGGAAACTATAAACATGGTGAAATGACAGCATTGATAGTGGGAGAAAATAATAGCAAATTAAACAATTGTCAAATAATTAATCTCCAAAATATAGAAGCAGCTCATGCAGCTCAATACCAGAAAAATAAGTGACCCAATCAAAAAAGAACTAAGAACAAAGAACTAAGACATTTCTCAAAAGAAGACATACAGATGGCTAATAAACACATGAAAAGATGTTCAATATCCCTCATTATCAGAGAAATGTAAATCAAAACCACAATGAGGTACCATCTCATGCCAGCCAGAATGGCTGCCATCAAAAAAATCTACAAACATTAAATGCTGGAAAGGGTATGGAGAAAAGGGAACCCTCCTATCTATTGGGGCAAATACAAACTAGCACAGCCACTATGGAGAACAGCATGAAAATTCCTTGAACGGGAAATAGAACTGCCATTTGACCCACCAATCCCTGTGCTGTGCATACACACTGAGGAGTACAGAATTGAAAGAGACTCGTGTACCCCAATGTTCTTTGCAGCACTGTTGACAATAGCTAGGGCATGGAAACAGCCTAGATATCCATCAGCAGATGAATGGATAAGAAAGTTGCGGTACACATTCACAATGAAATATTATTCAACTATATAAAAGAGTACATTCGAGTCAGTTCTAATGAGGTGGATGAAACTGAAGCCTGCTATACAGAGTTAAGTAAGTCATAAAGAAAAAAACACCAGCCCAGGTTGGATGCATGAGACAAGTGCTCGGGCCTGGTGTACTGGGAAGACCCAGAGGAATCGGGTGGAGAGGGAAGTGGGAGTGGGGATCGGGATGGGGAATACATGTAACTCCATGGCTAATTCATGTCAATGTATGACAAAACCCACTACAATATTGTAAAGTAATTAGCCTCCAACTAATAAAAATAAATGAAAAAAAAAAAAGAAACAAAACAAAACACCAATACAATATATTAATGCATATATATGGAATTTAGAAAGATGGTAATGACGGCCCTGCCTGCAAGACAGCAAAAGAGACTCAGATGTAAAGAACTGACTTTTGAACTCTGTGAGAGAAGGCAAGGATGGAATGATTTGAGAGAATAACATTGAAGCATATATATTAACATATGTGAAATAGATGGCCATTCCAAGTTTGATGATGAATCAGGGCACTCAAATCCAGTGTACTGGGACAACCCAGAGGGATGGGATGAGGATGGAGTTGGAAGGCGTGTTCAGGACAGGGGGACACGTGTACACCTGTGGCTGATTCATGTCAATGTATGGCAAAACCACCACAATATTGTAAAGTAACTAGCCTCCAATTAAAAAAAAAAAAAAAGATTTTTTTTTTTTTTTTTTGCCTGTAGACCTGCCTTGTAAGAAATGTTAAAAGAAGTTCTTTAGAGAAAAGGAAAATAATTTAGATCAGAAACTTAGACCTACATAAAGAAAGGAAGAGGATAAAATAAGGAATAAGTTAAGATAAAATTAAAAAAAACCTTGTTTTCTAAGTCCAAATTGATCTAACTAGATAATGCTTTGTTAAAAAGAGTATGCATAATAAATTCACAAGTGATGTTAGCAAAATGGCAGAGTAAGAAGCCCCTGACTATCTCTCTTCCCACCGACTCACCAGCTATACAATTACAAATGGATTAACTGCACCTAAGAGAAAACCAGAATTGAGTTGAGTGATTCCTACATAAAAGGCAACTGAGAAAACAAGAATTGAAACAACACAGACACAGACACAGACACACACACACACACACACACACACACACACACACACCCCAAAAGTAACACCATTGGCACAACTCCTAAGATTTGCAAAGAAACCCCCAGTTCCTTCTCTCAGTTTCAACTCTCAGGTTCTCTTTGATAAATGAAGGACTTGGGCCACACACTTTAGCACTCCAACTTGCACTGCTACCATTCATGGGACTCACTCCCAAATCACCTAGCTTGGAGACACAAGGGGCCATGGTATTACAAGTCTGCATGATTGACATTCAGCAAAAAGGTGGCTCTTAAACTGGGCAGCAGACACTTCCCATGGCTATCACCCTGGACTTGGCACAGAGGAAATAGGCAAAAATGTTCTGTTACCAGTTTCTCCCTGGAAGAAATTGGACTGCACACTTTCTCAGGTGCTGCCTGAGAGTAAGGCTTCTAATCAATGTGCATTGGGATCTGACTGAGGTTTTCCCAAGTGCCTGAAAGTGTATGTGGACACTTTCTCTGTATTTTCCTCTGGCTTATTCCAACACCTTGGAAACCAGGTCTCCAGCTTTTCCCTGGAAGAAGCTTGTTCATATAACTGGTGCCCCAACTTTACAGCTGCCACCCAAGGTCTAGATTGCCAAAATACCTAACATTGATAGTCAATATGACTTTGCATTTATAGGTCCATCAGGACCACATAAAACTAACAGACAGTTTTTAAATAATTCTCTTAGCTATCCATTAGTTCAATCCAGAGAGAACAGGCAAGAACATAAGGCTCCTACTTTCCTCTTGGAAGGAGTTTGTCTGCATACTTTCCAAGCTACTGCCCAAGAGCCAAGCTTCTAATCAGCAGCCAGGTTCCTGCATCTGGAGACTGACAGAGTACATAATTAGTAGTCTTCCAGGAGCTCAAACAGATTTGTAGGATCTTCCTGAGCTTTCTCTCTTTTGACTCACCCCAGCAATAAAACCGTATCTCTGGCTTCTCCCAGAAAGATGTTAGTTCATACATTTAACTCCCTGATTTCTATAGTTTTCAGATGAAGGAATGGCTCCTGAATCACCTAGCTCTTTTTGGTGATAGGACTTGACATTTGAAACTCTCCTAAGACCACAGAGAACAAAGAAGACATTCTACATGGACACACAAGCACTCTCAGCAGGTATTCCCTGTGCTCAACACAGAGTGAGTAGGCAAAAGCACTTAGCAACCAGTTTCTCTCTACAGGGGCTAATCGTCAATATTTAATATCTCAACTTTCCCAGTTGATGCCCAAAGGTCAGACTTCTAATTAGTATGCATCTGGGACCTGCAAGGCAGGCAATTCTTAGCCCTATGAAAGACAGATCTGTGGGCATTTCCTCTGCTTCTGTGGCATTGATGGGATTTGGCACAACCTAAGCACTTGGGAGCCAATTGCAGCAATGCAACTTGAGTAAATTACATTTTCTCCAAAATCCTCTCAGTCTGTCAGTCAGTTCAGTTGCTCAGTCATGTCCAACTCTCTGCAACCCCATGGAATGCAGCATGCCAGGCCTCCTGTCCATCACCAACTCTCGGAGCTTATTCAAATTCATGCCCATTGAGTTGGTGATGCCATTCAACCATCTCATCCTCTGTTGTCCCCTTCTCCTCCCAACTTCAATCTTTCCCAGCATCAGTGTCTTTTCCAGTGACAGTTCTTTGCATTAGGTGACCAAAGTATTATAGTTTCAGCTTCAGCATCAGTCTTTAAAATGAATATTCAGGATTGGTTTTCTTTAGGATGGATTGGTTGGATGTCCTTTCTTTATAATCCAACTCTCACATTCATACCTGACTACTGGAAAAACCATAGCTTTGACTAGACGGACCTTGGTCAGCAAAGTAATGTCTCTGCGTTTTAATATGCTGTCTAGATTGGTCATAACTTTTCTTCCAAGGAACAAATGTCTTTTAATTTCATGGCTGCAGTCACCATATTATTTTTCAAAGGCCTTGGGTTATATATATATATATGGAATCCATTATTTTTGCATTTTTTAATTGTTGAGATATAATTGATGCATAGCATTAGTTGGAAGTACACAACATTAATTCCATATATGTATACATTGTGAAATGATCATAATATGGTCAGTTAGTATCCATAATCACTCATATTACACATTTTTTTATTGTGATGAGCACTTTAAAAACCCATTTTCTTAGCAAATTTAAAGTAATCTCACATAAATGTGAAATAAAAAAAATATTCTTGTCATATTTATCTGATTAATTTACTGTGGATGTTAATGATGATCCATGACATATATCTGGAAAAGACAGGAGAAAGTATATAAAGAAAAAAGAAATTCTAAATTAGATATCATGGTAATAAGAGAATATTGTTTTACTCCTGGTAACATTCCATATCTTCAGTACAACCAAAGGTAATGTGGATTTTTAGAGTGTGAACAGTAAAAGGAAATTAGGAAAAATTGTTAAATATTGTTGTCAAAGAAGTTTCAAACTATGATTCTTAAAAAGGCAGTTGAGATATTCCATCACTTTCTTTGTAGGGTATTGCTAGCTTTATAGTCATATTAAATGTTGTTGAAAACCCATTCAGTTAAGTTCAGTTCAGTCACTCAGTCGTGTCCGACTCTTTGCGACCCTATGAATCACAGCTCGCCAGGCCTCCCTGTCAATCACCAACTCCCGGAGTTTACTCAAACTCATGTCCATCGAGTCGGTGATGCCATCCAACCATCTCATCCTCTGTCGTCCCCTTCTCCTACCCCCAATCCGTCTCAGCATCAGGGTCTTTATCAATGAGTCAATTCTTCGCATCAGGTGGCCAAAGTACTGGTTTCAGCTTCAGCATCAGTCCCTCTAATGAACACCCAGGACTAATCTCCTTTAGGATGAACTGGTTGGATCTCCTTGCAATCCAAGGGACTCTCAAGAGTCTTCTCTTCTCCAGCACCACAGTTCAAAAGCATCAATTTTTCAGTGCTCAGCTTTCTTCACAGTCCAACTCTCACATCCATATATGACCCCTGGAAAAACAATAGCCTTGACTAGATGGACCTTTGTTGGCAAAGTAATGTCTCTGCTTTTTAATATGCTATCTAGGTTGGTCATAACTTTCCTTCCAAAGAGTAAGCGTCTTTTAATTTCATGACTGCAGTCACCATCAGGCTGGGGTTAATCTTTGGTATTTAAGTCAAGTTACTACAGGCATAGTGAAAACCAAAAGATATTTTGCTAAGGATATCAAGCTGTTAATATATCCTGTTCCTCTCCTAAATCTCTCCTTATCCACATTAATCAATTTCCTGAATTAGAATCCAGAGAGTCATCCTGGCTCCTTCCTTCTAACAGTGTGCCTTAATCTCTTATCAAAGTCCTCAAAGTTTTCCTTGTTTGCTCATGATTTTGTTCTGTGTTTACCCATTCTCAGTTAATGCAATAATAATTTCACACTCTCATGACTTCTCACAGAGTCATCATAACTGTTCAGCTAATTTCTCTGGCTCCAGTCTCTCTAAGGTAGATATTTTCCTTAAACTGATCAGAGCTCTCTTTCTATAATATTAACTTAATATCTATAATTTATTATCGATTTTTAAAAATTAGATACAGTTGGCATTATTGTATTCTGAAGTATTAGCATTTTAAAATAGTACATTTCTGAAGATCCTTTGGGTGGTCTCTGGAAAATCTCCCAGGTTTATACCTTATTTCTAGGATTCCCCACCTCAGTTTTAGACATGATGTAAAGAACAAATGTATATGCACTAATTTATAGAAATCATGAGAGATATTAAAACTGGAGGTGAAGATACTATTACTTTGCTTACACAAGTTATATTAATATAAACCAAGTTGTGGAAGACGTCACACAGAAAAATATGTACTGTAAGATAAAAAATGGACAAATATGAAATTTTAAGACCAGTTCTGATACCCAATGCTAATTATCCCTTGATATGCATCTTATTTTTCTTTCTAGTACTAGACTTGCCCACAGTGAGTTTCAGCAATGCATTTACCTAACAAAATAAGGATTATATTTATCAATCATCTTTGTATCTATGCATGGGCATATGACTTAATTATGGCCACTGGTATGTATTTTAAAAGTATGTAACTACCACATCATTTTTCTTTTCTCTTTTTGTTTCTTCCCACTAGGTGGATGTGGAAATGATGGTCAGTGATTTAGACAAGAAACATCCATCAGTTCAGTTCAGTCACTCATTTGTGTCCAACTCTTTACAACCCCATGGAATGAAGCATGACAGGCCTCCCTTTTCATCATCAACTCCCGGAGCTTGCTCAAACCCATTTCCATCAAGTTGGTAATGCCAGCCATCTCATTGTCTGTCATCCTCTTCTCCTGCCTTCAATCTTTCCCAGAATCAGTGTCTTCTCCAACGAGTCAGTTCTTCGTATCAGGTGGCAAAATTATTGGAGCTTCAGCTTCAGCTTCAGTCCTTCCAATAAACATTCAAGACTGATTTCATTTATGATTGACTGGTTCGATCTCCTTGCCATCCAAGGGACTCTCAAGACACTCCTCCAACACCACGGTTCAAAGGCATTAAGTCTTTGGCACTTAGTTTTCTTTATAGCCCAACTCTTACATCCATACATGATTTTCAGAAAAACCATAGCTTTGACTACACGGAATTTTGTTGGCAAAGTAGTGTCTCTGCTTTTTACTATGCTGTCTATGTTGGTCATATCTTCTCTCCCAAGGAGCAAGTATCTTTTAATTTTATGGCTGCAGTCACCATCTGCAGTGATTTTGGAGCAAAAAAAAAATAAAGTCTGGCACTGTTTCTGTTGTTTCCCCATTGATTTGCCATGAAGTAATGGGACTGGATGCCATGATCTTAGTTTTTTGAATGTTGAATTTTAAGCCAACTTTTTCACTCTCTTCTTTACTTTCATCAAGAGACTCTTTAGTTCTTCTTAGCTTTCTGTCATAAAAGTGGTGTCATATGCATATCTGAGGTTACTGATATTTCTCCCAGCAATCTTGATTCCAGCTTGTGCTTTATTCAGCCTGGCACTTCTCATGATGTACTCTGCATATGAGTTAAATAAGCAGAGTGACAATATACAGCCTTGGCTTACTCCTTTCCAGATTTGGAACCAGTCTGTTTTTCCATGTCCAGTTCTAACTGTTACTTCTTGACTTGCATACAGATTTCTCAGGAGGCAGGTCAGGTGGTCTGGTATGCCCATCTCTTTAAGAATTTTCCACAGTTTGTTGTGATCCACACAGTCAAAGGCTTTGGCATAGTCAATAAAACAGAAGTAAATATTTTTCTGGAACTCTCTTGCTTTTTGATGATCCAGCGGATGCAGTCAATTTGATCTCTGGTTCCTCTGTCTTTTCTAAATCCAGTTTGAACATTTGTTAAAACAAAGAGATAGAGCAAAGCTGAGTTGCTGTATATCCTGTTGAAAGATCTGCCTATCTACCCTGGACCACCACTGACTCCTGGACCATTCTGTGAGAAATAAGTGCACTTCCACTTTACCTGAATCAATGTATTTGGGTCTCTTCATTAGCACAGCTTAGCATAAATTCCACCAAGAGCAACATATACATGGAAAGAAAACGTAACAAATATATAAGCATTCAGAAAACAATAAACCAGACTAGAATGCTTTCACAAATGTCAATAGAGAACAGAATTATACTAAGGGAAGAGTGATTGGTAGTACAAAATAATAAAGAGATATTATATGACATAAAACATTGCAAGTGCATATTGAGATACTGGTGGGATGAGAAAATTAAGGAACCTTTTAGAGACTGGGAAAACTTCTGTGGGAAACGACAATTAATAGTGAACACAGGAATGTGTTATCGAATTGAAGGTAAAAAATATAAACTATGACTATGTATCACAACCTATCTGAAGAATTTTGAAATTTTCTAATGAAATATTCAGCAGCCTTAGTGTAGATCCCTATGTTCAAATCAAATATGTACAACAGCATCAGTAACTTTCTGTCTCCACCAATGATTTAATTGTATTTACTGCAGAGGACAGTAGAGCAAAAATTAGGCTAAGGAATAGGTTCTGGATTTAAATCTTAGAATTTAATGTCTTTACAATTTTGATAAATTATTTAACTTTGCATCTTAATTTCTTCATCTCTGAAATGTGGGTAACAGAGTACTTAGTAACTACAATCAATTTTGCTCTGATAGCAGATAACCACAACTCTCAGTGGCTTAAAATCACAAGCATTTCTCATGGACCTACCTACAGGTTGCCTAGGAGTCTACTCCATTTGCATCTTCTCACCTCGGCCAGGCTCCACTGGGCTTAATTCTAGGTTGAGGTTAACTTTGGGTCCCTTGCAGATTTTTTTTTCTATTCAGAATCCAGGCTGAAAAAATGACCACTGTTTGTGATATATTCTCATAAAGCAGAAAGCCTAGAGACTAAGAAGAAATTTAAAATGCCTCTAAAAAACTTTTACTAGGACACAGCAGATTTTGTAACATTCCATTCCATTGGCCAAAGTAGGTCATACTGCCATGCCAGTGGTGGGGGAAAGGATGGTAAATACAGCGGCAGTTAGTGTTAGATGGTTTTACTTTTATTATTGCTATTTATAAAAAAGTATTTGTACTGGTGGTTAGTGGGCTCTATATAATATAGGAAATGAAGCAGTACAAGGAGGAAACTGATATATTTTTTTCCAGAATTTATCTGGAAATGGATTTTTCCAGAAATGGAATAGATTAAAAGGGAGAAGGATATTTTTAAAGAAACACATATCATATTTTGGTATTTGTAAAAATTCAAACCATTTATAGCATTTGGGTCATTTAAGTGATGATAAGGTCATTGATATTGAAGAAGCCAAGGATATGTTAGATCATATCATGAATGAATCAATAACATGAAACTCCACTGAGATAAAAAGACCCTGGAATGGGTTGTAAAATCTGGTCTAAATTATGATATTGACTAAGAATTTGATAATTTTAAAATACCAAAAATAATTACAAAGTACACTATGAAATGCACACAGGTAGGGTGCTTAAAATAAAAGGTTAGAGATATGTTTTAGAAATGTACTGGTGAGTTTAGGAAATGATGAAAGTGCAATGTTCTAGGCTTGATGACACTGTAAAACGAAAAGATAAAAGAACAAGAGAACATGAAAGTAAATTGAATATTAAGTGTTTATATTTCCCACAATAAGACATAAAAAGTTTGTTTTTTTTTTTCCTCTACTCTTTGATCTGTTGACTCCCTTAGCCTATATGGCTTGCATTGACTACCAAATTTTATTACCATGACAGATCTGGAAGCATAGTCTAACCACATTCACTCATTCATATTCATATATTTTACATGCTTTGGATTGGTTATTTCTAGGTTATTACTAAACTGAAGAGAATCATTCTTGTCAATTTTTGAACCCAGAACAGCTCTTTGTTATTTATTCTAGTTCATGATCTTTTCCAGTTCTCAGTTGAGGAGGCTCCAGAAAAGACAATAATTTTTGTTTGCCTAGAGGTAAGGAAATGTGGAACACTGAGAATAGTTTCTCTATTTTGAGAATAGGATGAAGTTACTGGGGTTATTTATGAAAAAACAGGAAATTCAGAATTTTGCATTCCTCTACATAGTATCTAGCTAAAGGGGAAATGGCTTTTTAGTGAATTAATTAAATGGAAATATAAAATAATTGTTTTTTATTTAAGATTATTTATTTTTAATTTTAATACAAATATCATTGGAATTTATTTGCTCAAATGTTATGTATTTGTCTTCATTTTCCTTAATCTTTTTTCTATTTTACAATTCAAGATGTCATATTCTTTCCCTTCCCAATTCCTTATACCACGGGTCCCCAACTCCCTGACCACAGACTGGTACCTGTCCACACACAGTTAGGAAACCAACAGGAGTGGTGGGCAAGTGAGCAAAGATTTATGTGCTGCTCTCCATCACTCCCCACCACTCTCATCACCACCTGAACCATCCCCTAATTCTGTCCATGGAAAAATTGTCTTCCATGAAACAAGGTCCTGGTGCCAAAAATGTTGGGGATCACTGCCTTCTGTCATATCACTAACTTTGCATTCTGTGAATTAACAAGCAGAACTCTAGTGTTGTATAGGTGTAATGGGTTCTAGAAGAATGTGTTTCCTCCGTATCTAAGTATGGACTATGTGATCTCCATATTGGTAAAAATCATGTACTGTAAATATTTTCTGTCAAATGATCTAGATTGCCTTAGGAAACAACTCACATGGTGATATTTTTATGCAAATTCAAGTATTTCATTTATGAAAAAACTAAATTTTCTCTGTGCAATAACTTGCCAGACCATTCCTTAAAAGGAAAGAGGTTTCTTGACAAATGTATCTTAAATTATCAAGAGTGTTTAGTCCTAATTAATAAAGCTATTAAATTTGACATCATCACTTCATTGAATGCCAATTAACACAATGACAATTAACACAAATGCTAATAATGGCTTACTCATTTAGAATAATTAACACATGTATTTAATAATCACTTGCTTATATATAATTAATAAAATTAATTAGTAGAAAAACAATTATATATATGAAATATGGTTACTTTTATATGTGGTGATATCTAACATTTTTCATCCATCTTTAGCTCTAAAACAAAATTGAATAATTAGAAGGCTAATTTTCAATATATTTTATCTTATGCAAAAAGCCAGTAAAATGCATTAGTCCAAATTCACTTGGTTTGCCCTAATTATCATCTCATCTTTTGGGGGCACATAACATGCTATGGCTTTATGATTTCCTGTATTTCAAGGAAACAGTGATTTCATGCATTTCCTTCATTTCCAAATGTCTAAAGCAGAACTCATAAAGGTTTGTTTTCCCATGATTCAACCCAAGTTACAAATACTGCCAAGTAGTTTAATTCTATCAATAAATTCCCCTTGACATTTATTTTCTAAATTCTTCTATAAGTTGACTTCAGATTATTCTCTTCTCCCAGAATTATTTTACAATTATACATACATAAATATTATAATTCAACTTAAATTCAGTTCAGTTAAGTCACTCAGTCGTGTCTGACTCGTTGCTATCACATGAATTGTAGCATGCCAGACCTCCCTGTCCATCACCAACTCCTGGAGTTTACTCAAACTCATGTTCATCGAGTTGGTGATGCCATCTCATCCTCTGTCTTCCCCTTCTCCTTCTGCTCCCAATCCCTCCCAGCATCAGGGTCTTTACCAATGAGTCAGTTCTTGGCATCAGGTGGTCAAAGTACTGGAGTTTCAGCTTCAGCATCAGTCCTTCCAATGAACACCCAGGACTGATCTCCTTTAGGATGGACTGGTTGGATCTCCTTGCAGTCCAAGGGACTCTCAAGAGTCTTCTCCAACACCACAGTTCAAAAGCATCAATTTTTCAGTGCTCAGCTTTCTTCATAGTTCAACTTTCACATCCAAACATGACCAGTGGAAAAACCATAACCTGACCAGATGGACTTTTGTTGGCAAAGTAATGTCTCTGTTTTTTTTTTAATATGCTATCTAGGTTCGTCATAACTTTCCTTCCAAGGATTAGGTGTCATTTAATTTCATGGCTTCAATCACCATCTGCAGTGATTTTGGAGCCCAAAAAAATAAAGTCTGACATGGGTTCCACTGTTTCTCCATCTCTTTCCCATGAGGTGATGGGACCAGATGCCATGATCTTAGTTTTCTGAATGTTGAGCTTTAAGCCAACATTTTCACTCTCTTCTTTCACTTTCATAAGATACTTTTTAGTTCCTCTTCACTCTCTGCCATAAGGGTGGTGTTATCTACATATCTGAGTTTATTGATATTTCTCCCAGCAATCTTGATTCCAGCTTGTGCTTCTTCCAGCCCAGCGTTTCCCATGATGTACTCTGCATATAAGTTAAATAAGCAGGGTGACAATATACAGCCTTGATATACTCCTTTTCCTATTTGGAACCAGTCTGTTCTTCCATGTCCAATTCTAACTGTTGCTTCCTGACCTGCATATAGGTTTCTCAAAAGGCAGGTCAGGTGGTCTGGTATGCCCATTTCTTGAAGAATTTTCCACAGTTTATTGTGATCCACACAGTCAAAGGCTTTGGTATAGTCAATAAAGCAGAAATAGATGTTTTTCTGGAACTCTCTTGCTTTTTCAGTGATCCAGCAGATGTTGGCAATTTGATCTCTGGTTCCTCTGCCTTATTCAATTTACTGTATATTAAAATATTCTCAGACTTTAATTCAAGTACTGGTATAAATATTTTAAAAGCACTTAAAACGTACTACTATATATTCAAAATCTGACTTCCTAAACATTACCTATGACTACTTTGACATCCTCCCCATTGTATACCAAATCCATTGTAAATGGCAGCCAGTTCAAACTAAAATCTAATGCTATATTTCATGCTGAAAAATAAAATAAAACTCTTTGGCAACACCTTTCTTTGGGATTGTAATGAAAACTGACCTTTTACCAGTCCTGTGGCCACTGTTGCATTTTCCAAATTTGCTGGCCTATTAAATGCAGCACTTTTACAGCATCATATTTTAGGATTTGAAATAGCTCACCTGGAATTCCATTACCTTCATTAGCTTTGTTCATAGTGATGACTTGACTTCACATTCCAGGATGTCTGGCTCTAGGTGAGTGATCACACCATGTGATTATCTTTTTTGAAGATCTTTTCTGACAAAATGTTTATAGCCTGCCTTAAGTTCAAATAGAAGGAAGGCCACATTCTCCTTCTTTTCTTGGTGAGCCTGGCAAATGATTTGTCAATTTTGTTTATCTTCTCACAAAACCAGCTTTTAATTTTACTGATCGTTACTATTGTTTCCTTCATTTATTTTTCATTTATTTCTACTGAGTCTTTATGATTTATTTCTACTGAGTCTTTATGATTTATTTCTTTACTAAATTTGGTGTGTGTGTGTGTGTGTGTGTGTGTGTGTGTGTGTGTGTGCATGCTTTTCTTTTTCCAGTTGTTGTAGGTGTAAAGTTAGGTTTTCTATTCAATTTTTTTTTCTTATTTCTTGAGGTAAGATTTTATTGCTATATACTTTCTTCTTAGAACTACTTTTGATGAATCCAATAGGTTTGAGTCATCATGTTTTCATTGTCATTTATTTCTAGCATTTTTTAAATTTATTTTTATTCCTTCAATAATGTGTTGGTTATTTAGAAATATATTATTTAATCTCCATGTGTTTGTGCTTTTTACAGTTTTCCTTTTCCCCTGGAATTGATATCTAGTCTTATCACATTGTGATCAGAAAAGATACTTGATGTGATTTCAATTTTCTTAAATTCACTGAGGTTTGACTTATGACCCAAAATGTTGTCTATCCCAGAGAATGTTCCATGTGCACTTGACAAAAAAGTGTATTATTCGGCATTTGGAGACCTTAACACCCCACTTCTACCAATGGACAGATTTAAGGAAAAAACAAACAAAATCAGTAACAAAACACAAACTTTAAATGACACATTAGATCAGATTGACTTACATAATATCTTAAGGACATTCCATCTAAATACACTTATGTACTATCCTCCCTTATCTCTTCTATTATCTTTTATTTTAAGGGCTACTTTATCTGATACAAGAATTGCTACTACAGATTTCTTTTATATTTTTATATCCTCTTACTTTCAGTTTGTACGTGTCTCTTGGTTTGAAATGGAACTCTTGTAAACAGCATATTTATGGTTCTTGCTTTTCTTTCCATTGGCCAGTTTTGCTTTTGCTTGTAGTGTTTAATTCATTTACATTTAAAGTAAGTATTAATATATATGTTCTTATTGCCATTTCCTTGTTTTGCATTTTTTTTGGTAGGTCATTTCCTTTTCTTGTGTTTCCTGCATATAGAAGTCCTTTTAATATTTGTTGCAAAACCGGTTTGGTGGTACTAAATTATCTTAATTTTTGCTTATCTCTAAAGATGTTGATTTCTCCATCTATTTTGAATGAAATCCTTGCTGGTAGAGTAGTCTTGGTTGTAGAGTTTTCCCTTTCAGTACATTGACTATAGCTTGCTTTTTTGTTTGTGTGAGGTGTTCTGCATAGGGTACTGCTAGCATTTGGGAATGCTAGGTGTTAGATACAGGTAGAGGCCTTATAGGAGTTTTCACTAATTAATAGTTCTTGGATTAGGAAGTTTTCAGGAAATCTAGTGTCCTGGACTCAGTGCTCCCACTCTAGATGCTCAGGCCCAATCTCTGGTCAGAGAAACAAGATACCGCAAGCAATTTGTTATGGCATTAAAGAGCATTAAAGCAAATGCACAAAAACAAAAACAAGAAACAAAAAACGAACCCCAGACAAATGGTAAAAGCAAAATCAGAAAAATAAAACACAGATTCAAAGGAACACACACACACAAAAATAAAACAGTCCAAAGAAAGTAGAGAGTGATGCAGAGAATAAAGAAAACAAAAATGCTATTTAGAAATTAAAACCAAAAATAATCTAAAACACAAGCTAGAAAAGAAGACCAAAGCATACTACCAACCAGGAATAAGAGCAAAAAAAAAAGAAAAAAAAAAAAAGAAAGAAAGAAAGAAAGAGAAAGAAAAGAATAAAAGAAGTAAAGAAAGAAAAGGGAAAAAATTAAAAAAGCAAAGTGAAATAGAAGTATATAAAAAAAAGACTAATTTATGTTAAAGAATAAAATAAGGAAAACAAAGAAAAAAATTAAAGCAAAAAAAAAAAAAAAAAGAAAGCCACAGAAAGCAAACATAGAGGTAGAAGTATATAAAGGAAATAAAATGTGTGATTAAAAGAAAACTCTCAAAAGTGTAAATAGAGTTAATAATGATAATAATAAAAACAAGCACAGCAATAGAGGAAAAAGAGATAAGGAAAAAAAAAAAGAAATCCAGAAACAACTATAGAGCAAATCAAATGATAATAATAATAATAGATTATTCTCCTGGATCTCAGTTGTCAGTGTCATTTCCCTCAATTTGAATCACAGTACACCTTCACCTCCCTAGGAGGCCCTCCAATACTTGGCTTGTCTCTGGACCTGCTATGGAGACAGACCAGACACTAATATGACCCTATTCTTCCTTATTCTTGTCTCCGATGTCCACAACTGTCAGAGATAGGGAATTTTCTTTTGTGGGAACTCTAATTTTACACAAAAATGGGCTCACTAAAGGACAGAAATGGTATGAACCTAAAAGAAGCAGAAGATATTAAGAAGAGATGGCAACAATGCACAGAAGAACTGTACAAAAAAGATCTTCACGACCCAGATAATCACAAGGGTGTGATCACTCACCTAGAGCCAGACATCCTGGAATGTGAAGTCAAGTGGGCCTTAGAAAGCATCACTAGGAACAAAGCTAGTGGATGTGATGGAATTCCAGTTGAGCTATTTCAAATCCTGAAAGATGATGCTGTGAAAGTGCTGCACTCAATATGCCAGCAAATTTGGAAAACTCAGCAGGGGCCACAGGATTGGAAAAGGTCAGTTTTCTTTCCAATCCCAAAGAAAGGCAATCCCAAAGAATGCTCAAACTACCGCACAATTGCACTCATCTCACACGCTAGTAAAGTAATGCTCAAAATTCTCCAAGCCAGGCTTCAACAGTATGTTAAATGAGAACTTCCATATGTTCAAGCTGGTTTTAGAAAAGGCAGAGGAACCAGAGATCAGATTGCCAACATCCATAGGATCATAGAAAACGCAAGAGAGTTCCAGAAGAGCATCTACTTCTGTTTTATTGACTACCCCAAAGCCGTTGACTGTGTGGATCACAACAAAGTGTGGAAAATTCTTAAAGAGATGAGAATACTAGATCACCTACCGGCCTCCCTAAAAATCTATATATAAGTCAAGAATAAATATTTAAAACTGAACATGAAGCAATAGACTGGCTCCAAATTGGGAAAGGAGTATGTCAAGGCTGTATATTTTCACCCCACTTTTTTTTAACTTATGTGCATATCATGAGAAATACCAGGCTGGATGAAGCACAAGCTGGAATCAAGAATGCTGAGAGAAATATCAATAACCTCAGGCATGCATATGACACCACCTTTATGATAGAAAGCAAAGATGAACTGAGGAGCCTCTTCATGAAAATCAAAGAGGAGAGTGAAAAAGCTGACTTAAAATTCAACATTCAAAATCTAAGATCATGGCACCTGGTCCCATTACTTCATGGTAAATAGATGGGGAAACAATGGAAACAGTGACATACTTTATTTTGGGGGAGCTCCAAAATCTTTGCAGATGGTGACTACAGCCATGAAACTGAAAGATGCTTGCTCCTTGAAGGGCAAGCTATGACCAATATAGACAGCATATTAAAAAGCAGAGACATTAATTTGCCAACAAAGGTCCATTTGGTCAAAGCTATGGTCTTTCTAGGAGTCATGTATGGATGTGAGGGTTGGACTATAAAGAAAGCTGATAGCCAAAGAACTGATGCTTTTGAGCTGTGTTATTGGAGAAGATCCTTGAAAGTCCCTTAGACTGCAAAGAGATCAAACCACTCAATTCTAAAGGAAGTCAGTCCTGAATATTCATTGGAAGGGCTGATGCTGAAGCTGAAGCACCAATCCTTTGGCCACTTGATGCGAAGAACTGACTCCTTGGAAAAGATCCTTATGTTGGGAAAGACGGAAGAGATTAAGAGAAAGGGACAATAGAGGATGAGATGGTTGGATGGCATCACTGACTTGATAGATACGGGTTTGAGCAAGCTTCTGGTGTTGATGATGAATAGGAAAGTGTCACATGCTGTTGTCCATGGAGTCTCAAAGATTAGCACTCAACTGAGTGACTGAACTGAACTGAACACAGCAGCCCTAGAACACAAGTCTGTTACCTCTCCACCAGCCACTCAGAAGAATGTGAGCAAACAATGGAAGATAGAAGATAACAACGACACTGTCTGCTCTCCCCGTGCCCCCACCCCACAATGTTTAACTGTAATAAGCCTCCCATTTCTCCCTTTAAAAAGTTCATGGTTGCACAGAATCTTCCGAGTTTTTTTCTTGTACGTAATTCTAAGTTCTTCCCTGGTTGTTTGCTTCTTGAACAAGTCAGTCTTTTTTTTTGACCAACACTTGTCTTTCAATTATTGCAACAAGCATTTGAACCTATGTTTGATAATAAACATAATGTAATTATGTTAAAATATTTGAACTTACAGCAAATGCTTTTTACATATTTTAAAATACATGGGAAAAAATAAATTGAAGAGATGTGGTATTAAAACTGCTTTTGGTGAAATGAGAAAATTTTTCCTAATTTTATATATATATATATATATATACATATATATATATACACACACACATACACACAGTTTGTAGGAAAAAAAAATAATAATAAGGCTTTGGAGTTCAATACTGAAAGAAGTGCAGTAGAAGGCTCTATATTTTCATTATAGACTGTCCCCAACTTACAATGTTTTGTCAGGTCAGTCAACTACAATGTTACCAATGTGGTACATGGTCAGTAGAAATTGTACTTTGGATTTTGAACTTTGATCTTTTTCCAGGCTACATAGTATGATACTTTATCTATTGAAGCTATCTAAACAGCTACAGTGAGTCACAGCTTTCAGTCAGCCATGTGATCAAGGGATAAACAACCGACATACTTACAATCATTTTTCATTTTGAGTACAGTATTCAATAAATTACATGAGACATTCAATACCTTATTATACAATACATTTTGTGTTACATAATTTTTCCTGAGGGTAGGATATATTTTATGAAAAAGATTTTGCATATGTAAATAAGGCTTTGAAATTGGATAGTGGGTTGGAAATGGAATAATTTTGAAGACCATAAGGAAACCCTACATTTTCCTGAACAAACTGTTAGTGCATGTATGTGTTATCAGTTGTGTCTGACTCTTTGCAACCCCATGGGCTATAGTGTGCCATTCTCCTCTCTCAGTGGAATTATGCAGACAAGATTATTGGAGTGGGTCGCCATGTCCTACTCCAGGAAATTGTAGGAATATGTATTTTAAAGATACTACCAGTGAAGCTTTAAAAGAGCAGTCAAAGCATAAAGAAGTACTAAAACATCTTTGAGAAAATCATCTCTAGAAAGTCTATATCACCAGATATAGACTGTTAGTAGAAATCTGGGGGGATGTGATTTAAAAGGGTTCAATAGGAAATAAAGAAGTAAGGATTAGAAAGTAGAAGACAGGACATCCATGTTACATGGTAACAAAAAGTTGGGGAAATTTTTCTACTATGTTTATTAGGATAGCAGAATTTATAATAAAATATTGTAATAAATACTGATGAGAAGATATTTCTAACTAAAATTTCAAAGGTTTAGCCTGGTTTATTTCACTGCTCATAGTAAAATGAGAGGGGAAAAAAAAGAGTAAATGGAAGAACTCTTAAAAAAAAGAAAAAAAAAAAAGAAAACCAGTATGTGATGATTTAGAAGATGTTCAGTCTATCCATATAGCAAAATGCTAAAACTAAGTGGTAAATTTAAATGGCATAGGGAGTATATGAAAGCATGATTGTACAGACTTTTGCTAAAAACTCAGAAAGATCATAAGATCAGTGTGTACAGTGGCACAAAGGCTCTTTCACGAGGTTAAGATTTTGTTACACAGACCTTCTCGATTCAAACAGAAGACCTCTAAGAAAGACATTGCCACAGCAGGTCAAGATAAAGGATTATCCTCTAAAGATTTGCGAGTGTGGCTTTTGTTTAAGGGATTGCAATTTGGTGAAATTTACATTTACAAAGAAACTGCAAAATAGAGGGAAATTTTTATTAGTAGAAATGCTGCCAGCTTGGGGTAAAAGGGGGAAGAAAATAATACAAAATAAAAGGAGACTGTTGGGATTCCACCTTCCCAGGGGGTGTTAGTGGTAAAGAACAAACCTGCTAATGCAGAAGACATATGAGACGTGGCTTCAGTCCCAGGATCGGGAAGATCTTCTGGAGGAGGGCATAATAACCAACTCCAGTACTCTTACCTGGAAAATCCCATGGACGGAGCAGCCTGGAGGGCTACAGTTCATAGGGTCACAAAGATTCAGACATAACTGAAGTTACTGAGCACTTTGGGATTCTAAAATCTAATGGCGGAAAGTTGACTGATAAAACTACTCAGTTGCTAGCAGTTGTTATTATGAACAAGGAAGGCTGATGCAGCAGGTGGAGCTGAGAATCCAGAGGGAGAAGAGAAAAACCAAGTGGACAGGGCTTAGAGACCCAGAGGAAAATTATTCCAAATCCTTGAAACCTAAGAAAGAACTTTGGTGGCAGTTTACCTGACTGGATTTTAACATTGGTTTGGACTGGTGACCCTTTTACCTTACACCTTCCCACTTTTTTAAACAAAAATGTCTTTTAGTGTTATCCCATACCTGTTCCACCAATGTATGCTGAGGCTTTGGGGCAAACGTTTAATTACACAAGTTCAGATTTAAATATATAATACCCCCGAATGGATTAAGCACAGGAGTTTCATCCAAACTGTGTTACAAAATGTAGATAATAAGATTTAGATGAAAAGATTTGAGCTTGAGCTAATCCTGTCATGGGAGAAGTGGATATATTTTGCCTGTGGGACAGATGTGTAATGTCAGGAGAAAGAGGGCTAACTGTGGACAATTGAGACCTTTATAATGTCTTCTCATCCAAACATATCAAACACCTCCCAAAAATTTTGTTTAAGTTTTCCAACTCTGTGCATAGGGCTTGTATCTTTAGGTTTAACTTCATTCCTGTGTATTTCATAAAGAACTTGTTGCTTTGGTTGTTACATGAAATAAATTAGTATCTATTGTATCCAATCATTTATTGTTTTATTATTTGTATCAAATAGGTTCAGTTCAGTCACCCTGTCATGTCAGACTCTTTGCGACCCCATGAATTGCAGCACACCAGGCCTCCCTGTCCATCACAAACTCTCAGAGTTTACTCAAACCCACGTCCATTAAGTCGGTGATGCCATCCAGTCATCTCATCCTCTGTCTCCAAGCCTGGCTTGGAGAATTTTGAGAATTACTTTACTAGCGTGTGAGATGAGTGCAATTGTGCGGTAGTTTGAGCATTCTTTGGGATCGCCTTTCCTTGGCATTGGAATGAAAACTGACATTTTCCAGTCCTGGGGCCACTGCTGAGTTTTCCAAATTTGCTGGCATATTGAGTGCAGTACTTTCACAGCATCATCTTTCAGAATTTGAAGTAGCTCAACCGGAATTCCATGACCTTCACTAGCTTTGTTCCCAGTGATGCTTTCTAAGGCCCACTTGACTTCACATTCCAGGATGTCTGGCTCTAGGTGAGTGATCACACCATTGTGATTACCTGGGTCATGGAGATCTTTTTGTACAGTTCTTCTGTGTATTGCTGCCACCTCTTCTTAATATCTTCTGCTTCTGTTAGGTCCATACCATTCCTGTCCTTTATAGAACCCATCTTTGTGTGAAACATTCCCTTGATATTTCTAATTTTCTTGAAGAGATCTCTAGTCTTTCCCATTCTGTTGTTTTCCTCTGTTTCTTTGCATTGATCACTGAGGAAGGCTTTCTTATCTCTCCTGGCTATTCTTTGGAACTCTGCATTCAAATGGGAATATCTTTCCTTTTCTCCTTTGGTTTTCACTTCTCCTCATTTCACAGCTATTTGTAAGGCCTCCTCAGACAACCATTTTGCCTTTTTGCATTTCTTTTCCATGGGCATGGTCTTGATCCCTGTCTCTTGTACAATGTCACGAACCTCCGTCCATAGTTCATCAGGCTCTCTGTCTGTCAGATCTAGTCCCTTAAATCTATTTCTCGCTTCTACTGTATAGTCATAAGGGATTTGGTTTAGGTCATACCTGAATGGTCCTGTGGTTTTCCCTACTTTCTCCAGCTTAAGTCTGAATTTGGCAGTAAGGAGTTCATGATCTGAGCCACAGTCAGTTCCCGGTCTTGTTTTTGCTGGCTGTATAGAGCTTCTCTATCTTTGGCTGCAAAGAATATAATTAATCTGATTTCGGTGTTGACCATCTGGTGATGTCCATGTGTAGAGTCTTCTCTTGTGCTGTTGGAAGAAGGTGTTTGCTATGACCAGTGCATTCACTTGGCAAAACTCTTTTAGCCTTTGCCCAGCTTCATTCCGTACTCCAAGGCCAAATTTGCCTGTTACTCCAGGTGTGTCTTAACTTCCTACTTTTGCATTCTAGTCCCCTATAATTAAAAGGACATCTTTTTTGGGTGTTAATTCTAAAAAGTCTTATATGTCTTCAGAGACCCGTTCAACTTCAGCTTCTTCAATGTACTTGTTGGGGCATTGGCTTGGGTTACCGTGATATTGAATGGTTTGCCTTGGAAATGAACAGAGATCATTCCATCGTTTTTGAGATTGCATCCAAGTACTGCATTTTGGACTCTCTTGTTGACCATGATGGTTCCTCCATTTCTTCTAAGGGATTCCTGCCCACAGTAGTAGATATAATGGTCATCCGAGTTAATTTCACCCATTCCAGTCCATTTTAGTTCACTGATTCTTGGACTGTCGACATTCACTTTTGCCATCTCCTGTTTGACCACTTCCTATTTGCCCTGATTCATGGACCTAACATTCCAGGTTCCTATGCAATATTGCTCCTTACAGCATCAGACCTTGCTTCTTTCACCAGTCACGTCCACAACTGGGTATTGTTTTTGCTTTGGCTGTATCCCTTCATTCTTTCTGGAGTTATTTCTCCACTAATCTCCAGTAGCATATTGGGCTCCTACCAAGCTGGGGAGTTCTTTCAGTATCCTCTCATTTTGCCTTTTCATACTCTTTATGGGATTCTCAAGGCGAGAATATTGAAGTGGTTATCCATTCCCTTCTCCAGTGGACCGCATTCTGTCAGACCTCTCTACCATGACCCAACCGTCTTGTCTAACTCAGTGAAATTATGCCATTGTCTGTATAGAAGGATGTTAACAAAATTGACAAATAAATCTTATACACAGTTAAGCTCCTGAGTTTTGCTTTTGTTATTATTGACAGGCTGATTCAAAAGGTTATACTGAGTATATGATCATATCATCTGAAATTATGTTTTATTTTTTTTAATCCTTTTTGTACATTTTTCTTTTTCTTTCTTTCTGATGTTGACCTGGACCTTTAGTTCTAATTTTAACAGTAGCTATTTTATGAGGATGTTTGCTTTATTCCCAAGGATAAATACATAATTCAACCTCAAATTTAAATTTCTCAGTTGTTTGGGATATATAAAATTAACTAAGTAAAAGGGTTAGTCTACTTTTCAGTTTTCTAAAAAAATATAATCATAGATGGGTGCTAAATTTTCTATTTTTTTTTTTTAATTTGAGGCAATCATAACTTTGCAGATGGTTAAACATATATTAACACATTTTTGGAAGTTTTACTCTCCATGTCATCTTAGGAAAAAACCTTCTTGATGAAGATATATTATTTAATCTTTGCTAATACTTAATTTTACTTTCAATGATATAATTTTTAAAGATTGGTTATTTTTCCACCATTTTTCTTTATTCTGGAACAAACTGAATAAAGTGTCAATTAGCAAGTCACTAAAAATTTATCAGAACATGAAAAACATGTAAGAGTGTTGTTTACTGTTATTCAAATTCTTTCCAATAAATTCTGTATGACCAATATAGAATTTT
Source organism: Muntiacus reevesi (assembly GCF_963930625.1). Classification (NCBI taxonomy): domain Eukaryota; kingdom Metazoa; phylum Chordata; class Mammalia; order Artiodactyla; family Cervidae; genus Muntiacus; species Muntiacus reevesi. The sequence continues at coordinate 36,075,034 of NC_089259.1, read as the reverse complement.
GTTATACATAATCTTGTTTTGTCCACACAGTTATTTAAAAAACATAATGATTTTACATTTTCTTTGTGTTTGTACTTAATCAACTTTTTTATTCCTTATTTTGTTCACTTTTATTTTTTCACTCTTTCTTCTTGGATCCACTTAGCTAAAGATGTATGCCCTGTATTTATTATTTAAAAAAAAAAAAAAAAAAAAAAAAAACAGGCCTTAAAAGAAACCTTTTTTAGTGCTTCTCATGTTCTCTGCTTCATTGATTCTTGCACTTTGTTTTATTATTCCTTTTATTTGCTTTTCTGTTTGTGCGTTTTCCAAATTCCTGAGGTAAATTCTAAGCTTGTATGCTTAATTGGTTTTCTTGTTGCTTGTTCCCTGAAAAATGCATGTAAAGCTATAAAATCCTCTCCAAGAACTATACTGTTATTTTTTTAAATTGCAATATTTTCACTTCCTTTAATTCTAAGTTTTATATAACTTGTTTTATAATATATTTATAATCTAAATTTTAGTTTATTGTTGTAATCGATCAATCATGTTCAACTCTTTTGCGATCTCAGTGAAGTAGGTTGCCATTTCCTTCTCCAGGTGATAGTCCCAACTCAGGGATTGAACCCATGTCTCCTTCATTGCTGGCAGATTCTTTATCACTGAGGCACAAGAGCTTCCCTAAAATTTATTAGCAATATATTATTTAATTCTAAACCTATAAAATATGCTTAGCTCTCCTTTGTATAATATCAAATATTATTGCACTATGGTAAGAAAAACTTTCTGGTGGCATTCACTTTTTGGAATTAAAGCTACTTTTGCAGCTTGACAAAAGTTCTATTTTTTAGAAGTTTTCCACGTGATAAAAAGTAATTTGTATCCCATGTTGGTATGAAAGGAGAAAACAGAAGTCTTTTATCTTAAGTTTCCAATTCTTACCCATTTTTTCCTTCATTCTAGAATATGGTTTAGTTTGAAACAGCAAATTTCTTGCACACTTATTCATTCTGTATTTATAACATATACTGTGGCACTTACTTCTATTTTTCATATAAAATATTTACAATTATTATTTTTTAAATAACTTTCTGTTCATATATTGTAAATATTTTGCATTATTTAAGTATATCAATGATATTTATTTTAAATTATTGCTTTCTGTATCACTGATTTTTCTTTTTTTCAGCTGATATGTTTAGTTCAGTTTCTTCTTTCTTTTAGATTGGTTTTACTCTTCCATTGCTTAGTCTTTTAACCTAGAAGTAGTATTTCAGACATGGCCAATATATTTGTATCTTCCAGATTTGTTAAAGAATTGAGTGGAAGTGCTAAAGAGGTTAACTTCTGTGACTAATCCTCTAGAAATTATCCCATCACATTATTTAAAGTAGAGGTTTATAGTATCAGAAATAGGCAGGTTGAGGAAGAGTCAGTTTCCTTAATTTCTAAACCACCAGCGACTAGGTGGGGTGAAAGTTGCTGGGGAGGGAGGGAAGTAAAGAAGTGAATTCCAGAGAGCAAGTCATCTACCCACACCAATTTCACTAAATTCTCAGTAAGTTAGTTTTGTTACTTTGAGTAACTTCACAAACACTAGGCTCTCCACGGTGCAGAGGTGGGGATTGCTCCATAGCAATGGGGAAGTGCAGGAGCCTGCTGGCAAACGAACTGGTCGAGAACGCAATTACCAGAGTACCTAGGAAATAAGAAAGAGGGGTTGAGAGGGAAAAAGTCAGCTTGCGTCTGATTCCGACAACTTTATTGAAGAATACCACATCTATATATATGCTAACAGGAGTTACTAAAAATAGAAGATTTGCATACATGCAGAGCTACAGGCACAGATGTTTTAAATTCCTACACATAATTGGTGTATTAAATGCAGTAGTGACTTATCATATTTTCAGTTTATGAGGGGTTTATCAGGATGTATCCCTACCATAAGTCAGAAAAAGATCTGTACTTTATTTGACAGCCTTCACAAACTATTACTCTTTATTTATTAATATCTATTTAAAACAGGTCAAAGATGGTTGTGATAATATAAAAATGATAATGATTTAAAAAAAGATCAATAAAGCATTTCCCTAGCACCCAACGTGATTAAGATCAATAGAACATTAACTAGATAGAAAACAGGCTTCAAGCATGATGAGTTTATCAGCACCAGGAAAACAGGTGAAAGGTCACCAGGGTGTTTATTCCCTGAAGGAGACAAATGTCAGTCTATACTTTAACAAGAAAGGGTGGCAGGACAAAGAGAGACCCTTTGTTCTCTCTTAGGGCCGTAAGGGGCCTGTACGTTCAGGCCAGCTCCCTGCAGGGAAGAAGGTAAGAGCAGACCTTAACATCTTCATTCACATCCATGCTCCCTGTAAAACCTCTAGGGAAAGTTAATCCCAAGCTGTAGTTCCCAATAGAAGGCTATAGAGCACAAAAGACCACAGAATAGCCAAAGCAATATTGAGAAAGAAGAATGGAGCTGGCGGAAACAACTGCCTGACCTCAGACTCTACTACAAAGTTACAGTCATCAAAATAGTATATAGACCAATGGCACAAAAACAGAAATATAGACAAATGGAATAAGATAGAAAGCCCAGAGATAAACTTACACACCCATGTGCACCTTATTAAAAATAATAATAATAATAATAAGGCAAGAACATACAAGGCAGAAGAGATGGTCTCTTCAGTAAGTGGTGTTGGGAAAATTGGGCAGCAACATATGAAAGAATGAAATTAGAACACTTCCTTACACCACACAGAAAAATAAACTAAAAATGGATTAAAGACATAAATATAAGATAGAAACTATAAAATTCTTAAACATAAACATAGGCAGAACACTCTTTGATATAAACCAAAGCAAGATCTGCTATGACCCACCTCTTAGAGTAATGGAAATTTAAAAAAAAAATAAAAAAATAAACAAGTGGCACCTAATTAATCATAAAAACTTGGCACAGTGAAGGAAACTATAAATGAGGTAAAAAGACAACCCTCAGAATAGGTGAAAATAATAGGAAATGAAATAAGTTTCAAAGAATTAATCTCAAAAATATACAAGCAGTTCATGCACCTCAGCACAAGAAAAGTAAACAACCCAATCAAAAAGTGGGCAGAAGACATGAGCAGACATTTCTCCAAAGAAGACATATAGATGGCTAATACATGAAAATATACTTAATATTGCTCATTATTAGAGAAATGCAGATCAAAACCACATGAGCTATTGCCTCACACTAGTCTCAATGGTTGTTATAAAGAAAATATACAAACAATAAATGCTAGAGAGGGTACAGGAAAAAGGAAAACCTCTTGCACTGTAAATGGGAATGCAAATTAATATAGCAACTATGGAGAATATTATGAAGACTCCTTAAAAAACTGAGAATAAAACTACCATATGACCCAACAATTCCACTACTAGGCATATACCCTGAATAAACCATAGTTAAAAAAGACACATGCACCCCAATGTTCATCACAGCACTATTTATAATAGCTAGAACATGGAAGCAACCTAGATGTCTATCAATGTATGAACGGATAAAGAAGCTGTGGTACCTATACACAATGGGATATTGTTCAGCCATAAAAAGGAAAGCATTTGACTCAGTTCTAATAAGATGGATGAATCTAGAGTCTATTTTACAGAATGAAGTAAGTCAGAAAGCGAAAGACAAATATTGCACATTAACACATATACATGGAACCTAGAAAGATGGTACTTAGGAACCTATTTTCAGGGTAGCAATGGAGACACAAAGATAAAGATCAGACTTATGGTGACAACAGGGGAAGAAGTGGGTGGGACAAATTGAGAGAGTAGCATTGAAATATATACATTACAATATATAAAATTAGATAGCCGGTAGAAATTTACTGTATGATGTAGGGAGTTCAAACTCAGTACTCTATGGTAACCCAGAGGGGTGGAATGGTGTGGGAAGTGGCAGGGAGGTTCAAGAGTGGGGGACATATGTATTCCTATGGCTGATTCATGTTGATATACGGCAGAAACCAATATTATTGCAAAACAACTATCCTCTAATTAAAAATAAATAAATTTTTAAAGTTAAAATTAAAAAAAAAAATGAGAGTTAAAAAAAGGATTCTTCCCTGCTGGTCCAGTGGCTAAGGCTCCAGGCTCCCAAAGCAGGGGGCACCAGTTTCGATCCCTGGTCAGGGAACTAAAACAAACAAATGAAAAAGATCTTTCGTGCTGAAACTAAGACTCACGATAGCCTAAATAAACAAACAGAAATATATATATATATATTTTTAAAAAAGATATAAAGATCCAGAGCAGTTCACCTTAGTTTTCAGTTCCCCCAAATATTTATTTAAGACTTTTTAGGGCATTTATCTTATCCCTAATTCTCTCTTGTCTTCACACTTTCTAGTGTCAATTAGGACAGGAGAAAACCTGTAGCTAATGTTACTCCCCATGTTAGGAAAAGAAAATGATGAACTTTGTCCTGAAGATTATGAGGACTTTTTACAAGTTCTACATATCAGAGCAATCAGTTCAAGGTCAGAAGTATCATTGAGCAGCTATCTGCTATAGGCTTTAGGTAAAGAAGGGAATATGTAAGCTTGAGACAAGCTAATTGATTAGGCCATGTTCACAGTTTTAGTTAATAATAAGCATTCTGGTAGATTTGACAGGTTTAGAACTGACTTATCAAAGAGAATGGCCAGAACTCTTCAAATTTAAGAAAAGTCTAGGAGTCCCCAATATTTCTGCCTCAAAAAAGAAGATGGAGAAAAGTTGGTAAAATTTCCCAAATTACCAAAAAATGAAAAGGGAAAACATTGTTCAGAAGATAAGGAACAGCATAGATAATGGTTTTGGTTTTTGACTAGTTGTGTTTATGTATTTATCAATAATCTAAGTAACATGTTTGCTATAGAGTAATAGAGAATAGGAAAGAAATCAAGTGATGATTAAAGACAAGGTCTACAGGAATGTTTCATGCATGTAGAATACTACATAAAATAGAAAAACAGTGGTTTTCAAGCTTTCTTAGACTTCAGAATCCCTGAAAGACTAAAGGAGAAAGAAAGAAAAAAAATATAAGGAATATGGGATGTAAAAAGATAACCAAGATTAAACCCCTAGGTTTTTACTTAGCTGCACATCTAACTAGGTGGGCATCTGATTTTTCTTTAAAAGTTCATTTCATTTCAGTTCAGTTGCTTCGTCGTGGCTGACTGTTTCTGACTCCAAGGACCGTAGCATGCCAGGCTTCCCTGTCCATCACCAACACCTGGAGCTTGTTCAAACTCATGTCCATTGAGTTGGTGATGCCACCCAGCCATCTCATCCTCTGTTGTCCCCTTCTCCTTCTACATTCAATCTTTCCCAGCATCAGGGTCTTTTCTAAGTCATTTTTTCACATTGAGTGACCAAAGTATCGGAACTTCAGCTTCAGCATCAGTCCTTCCAATGAATATTCAGGACTGACTTCCTTTAGAATTGGCTGGTTTGGTCTCCTTGCAATCCAAGGGACTGTCAAGAGTTTTCTCCAACATCACAGTTCAAAAGCATCAATTCTTTGGCACTCAGCTTTCTTTCTTGTCCAACTTTCATATCCATATGAGTACTGGAAAAACTGTGGCTTTGACTAGACAGAACTTAGTCAGTTGAATAATGCCTCTGCTTTTTAATATGCTGTCTAGGTTGGTCATAGATTTTATTCCAAGAAGCAAGTGTCTTTTCATTTCATGGCTGCAGTGACCATCTGCAGTGATTTCGGAACCCAAGAAAAGAAAGTCTGCCACTGTTTCCATTGTTTCCCCATCCATGTAATCTACCATATTAACTTATACCATATTAACTCATCATAATTATATTCACTTTTAAAATCTTTTTTTGTTTAGTGTCTCTTTCACTCAGTTCTATTTTAATAAGTGAGTCCACTTCTTTGGCTTTAAAATACAACTCAACAGAGTAAGCAAAATTTTTAATTTCTTCTGGAATGCACATTATGCATCCTGCTTATTCACATTCATTTCAGTATGAGCCAAGTACTTTGTTACCTTCTGCTTGTCAATAAGTAATTCAACAAGGTCTTCTTGACTTCCAAGCTATCCACTTTCCTTGCATTTTTCACATTAATGGCAGATTTTTTTAAATGACTTGAGGATTTAAGCCTTTTTTGAGTCATTAATTTTACACACCTTGTGATTTATTAAGTGCTCTATATTCCTGGGTGTTACTGACTCTAAAATAATTAGGAATAAAAACTTCTCCTGCTGGGTTTTGTGCTGTAAATTTTACTAATGCTATATTTTAATTTAATTCCTTTTTGCTAATTTAATAATGCTGTAATTCATTTCTTTAATAGTACTCAAGTTGTTGGAAAGTCCATTTTTCCAAATACATTAATTTTTAAATTAAAAAAAAAACTTTTTTTTTGAAATTTTGGAATAGTTGAAGTGTTTTTGATAACTCAAGTGTCTTTAATTTCAGAAAATTGAAAAAAATATATCTCCTTCTTAAATTCTTGATTTTGAGATTTCTCTCATGAAGTATACTAGGAAATAGAGACGTTCAAATTGTAAAATATATTCCTAATGACATTTTAAAATATATTACCAGGTCAAACATTTTTATATGAGTGTTCACGTTTCATTCTAACAATTCAATGATGTTATTATCATTCTTTCCAGATGTGGAAACCAAGACACAGATTGGTTGTGTCATTTACCTATGATAAAATATATATTAAGTGTATATTGTTTGAACTTCCTAGATGGCACTAGTGGAAAAGAACCTGTCTGCCAATGCACAACCTTGATGCCTAGGATGGGAAGATCCCTTGGAGGAGGGCATGATAGTATGTTCCAGTATTCTTGTCTCTCCATAGAGTCACAAAGATTCAGATATTACTGAGTGAATAAGCATGCACAAATTCACTCAACCTTCACAGATATGGCTTGAAATCCCCAGTGCTACATCATTCCTCATAAACAGAAGTTTATGCTATATGTTTAAACCTATGTGGTAATATATTTCTATGACATAAATTTGACAATTAATCACTTATTTTAAAAAATAAAAATACTTATTATGATAATTTCCAGGTACCTAATGAAACTTTAACTATATGTGGGTAAATGTAGGAGAGAATCTTACTGTTTGTGATGCCATGGACTGCAGCACACCAGCCTTGCTTGTCCCTCAGTATCTCCTAGAGTTCACTCAAACTGGTGTCCATTGAGTCAGTGATGTCATGCAACCATCTCATCCTCTCACCCCTTCTCCTCCTACCCTCAATCTTTCTCAGCATCAAGGTCTTTTCCAAAGAGTCAGCTATTCACACCAGGTGGCCAAAGTATTGGAGTTTTAGCTTCAGCATCAATTCTTCCATTGAATATTCAGGGTTGATTTCATTTTGGATTGACTGGTTTGAACTCTTTGCAGACCAAGGGATTACTAAGAGTCTTTTACAGCACTAAAATTCAAAAGTGTCAATTCTTCAGCACCCAGTCTTCCTTATGGCCCAACTCTGACATCCATACATGACTCCTGGAAAAACCAGAGCTTGAGTATCTGAACCGTTGTTGACAAAGTGATACCTCTGCTTCTGCTTTTTAATATACTGCCTAGGTTTGTCGTAGCTTTTCTTCCAAGGGGCAAGTGTCTTTTAATTTTTTGGTGACAGTCACCATCCACAGTGATTTAGAAGTCCAAAAATATAAAATCTGTGACTCTTTCCCCCTTTTCCCCTTCTGTTAGCCATGAAGTAATGGGACCAGATTCAATGATCTTAGTTTCTTTTATTTATTTTTAATGTTCAACTTTAAGCCAGCTTTTTCCACTCTCCTCTTTCACCCTAATCAAGAGGCTCTTTAGTTCTTCTTAAATTTCTGCCAGTAGATTGACATCAACTTTGTATCTGAGGTAGTTAATGTTTCTACTGGCAATATTGAGCCCAGCCTTTGATTCACCCAGCCCAGAATTTTGCATGATGTATTCTGCATATATAGAGAAGGAAATGGCAACACATTTCAGTACTCTTGCCTGGAAAATGCAATGGATGGAGGAGACTGGTAGGCTACAGTCCATGGGGTTGCAAAGAGTCAGACATGACCAAGCGACTTCACGTTCACTTTTCACTTTCATGCGTTGGAGAAGGAAATGGCAACCCACTCCAGTACTCTTGCCTGGGGAACCTCAGGGACAGAGGAGCCAGGTGGGCTGCCGTCTATGGGGTCACACAGAGTTGGACACGACTGAAGCAACTTAACAGCAGCAGCATTCTGCATATCATTTAAATAAGCAGGGTGAGAATATATAGCCTTGATTTACTCCTTTCCCAGTTTTGAACTAGTCCATTGTTCCATGTCCAGTTCTAAATGTTGCTTCTTGATCTGCATACAGGTTTTTCAGGAGGCAAGTAAGGTGGTCTGATATTTCCATTTCTTTAAGAATTTTCCACATTTTGTTGTGATCTACACAGTCAAAGTCTGTCACATAGTCAATGAAGCAGAAGTAGATGCTTCTTTTTTTTCTGGAATTCCCTTGCTTTTTCTGTCATCTAATGTAAGTTGGCCATTTAATCTCTGGTTCCTCTCCCTTTTCAAAATCCAGTTTGTTCATCTGGAAGTTCTCAGTTTACCTACTATTGAAAACTTGCTTGAAGGATTTTGAGCATTACCTTGCTAACACGTGAAGTGAGGGCAATTGCATAGTAGTTTGAACATTCTTTGACATTTCCTTTATCTGGGGAAATGAAAACTGACCTTTTCCAGTACTATGGCCACTACTGAGTTCTCCAAATTTGATGACATATTGAGTATAGCACTTTAACAGCATCATCTATTAGGATTTGTAATAGCTCAGCCAGAATTTCATCACCTGCACTCGCTTTCTTCATAATAATGCTTCCTAAGGCCCACTTGACTTCACACTCCAGGATGTCTGGCATTAGAGGGGTGACCACACCATCATAGTTATCCAAGTCATTAAGACTTTTGTATAGTTATTCTGTGTATTGCCACTTCCTCTTAATCTCTTCTGCTTCTATTAGTTCCTTGATATTTTTATCCTTTATTGTGTCCATTTTTGCATGAAATATTCTCTTGGTATCTCTAATTTTCTTGAAGAGTTCTCTTTTCTTTTCTATTCTATCATTTTCTTCTACTTCTTTGGATTGTTCACTTAAGAAGGCTTTCTTGTATCTTTTGCTATTTTCTGAAACTCTGCATACATTTGAGTATATCTTTCCATTTCTCCTTTACCTTTCACTTCTATTCTTTCGTCATCTATTTCCTTCTCAGACACTTTTCTTTTTGCAATTCTTATCCTTTGGGATGGTTTCGGTCACCATCTATACAATGTCATGAACCTCTGTCCAAAGTTCTTTCAGAGGTGAGTATATAAGACAGGAAAAATGGAAAGCTAATACTAGTAGGGGGAAATATGGTGTACAAAGCTAGACACTAAGTTTATTTCAATTGCTTCTACAAAAATTATCACTTCTTATCATCCTCTTTTAAGAATCATGACTTTTTTTAGCTTTCAGACAATTAACAAATTAGAATTGAAAACAAACACTCACAGTTATTTTAAGACACACATTACTTTGCAATTCTCTTTTGTTTCTGTCTTTCTCTCTTTCTCTTTAACCTCTGCCTCAAAGACATCTTTAAAATATCCAGATTAACTTAACACTGTTTCCTCTTTTCAATTTTTTCTTTTGTTTCTTTCTGTCTCTCTCTTTTTTTCTTTTTTTTGCCAAATGATATAGAATGTGCAATATCTTACTTCCCCAACCATGCATTGAACCTGTACCCCCTAGAGGGGAAGCACAGAGTACTAACCACTAGACCATCAGGGAAATCATCAAAATAGTTCCCTTCTTGACTTTTTTATGATTTGTGAAAAAACTCATGAGTTTTGTTTTGGGAAATGATCAATATATCATCACATGATTTGCTTTAATACTCCTCAATTTCTACAGTTTATCTTATATGCCAAATTTGTAATTAAACTGTTTTGCTTATAATCACTATGGATGCCCTTGTATGTAAATAAAAAAAACACATATCTTATAGTGCTAATCCTTAAAAAAAACTAATTATTAAAAAATTGGATTTCTGAATGTTTGATTTGTATCAATAGAGTTAATTGCATACAGTTTCTTCTTTATTCAGTTAATATAGTGAATTATGGTGATTGATAAAGGCTTTCCTGCTGGCTCAGATAATGAATATATCTGTAGTGTGGAAGACCTGGGTTCAATCCCTGGGTCAGGAAAATCCCCTAGAGAAGGGAATAGCAAACTGTTCCAGTACGCCTGCCTGGCGAATTCCATGGAGGGAGGAGCCTGGTGGGCTGTAGTCCATGGGATCGCAGAGAGGCAGAAGAACCAGAAATAAAATTGCCAACATCCTATAGGTTATAGAAAAAGCAAGAGAATTCAAGAAACATGTCTACTTCTGCTATGTTGACTATGCTAAACTGTTTGACTGTGTGGATCACAACAAAATGTGGAAAATTCTTTAAAAGATGGGAATAACAGACCACTTGACCTGCCTCCTGCAAAACATGAATGCGGGTCCAGACGTAACAGAGTCAGACATGGAACAACAAACTGCTTCAAAATTGGAAAAGGAGTACATCAAGGCTGTATATTGTCACCCTACTTATTTAACTTCTGTGCAGAGTACATCATGTGAAAGGTCAGGCTGGATGAAGCAGAATCTGGAGTCAAGATTGCCAGGAGAAATATCAATAAACCCAGATATGCAGATGACACCACCCTTATGGCAGAAAGAAAAGAGGACCTAAAGAGCCTCTTGACAAAGGTGAAAGACGAGAGTGAAAAAACTGGCTTAAAACTCAACATTCAAAAAATTAAGATCATGGTATCCAGTCCCATCACTTCACTGCAAATAGATGGGGAAACAATGAAAATAGTGACAGACTTTATTTTCTTGGGATCCAAAATCATTGTAGATGGTGAGTGTAACCATGAAATTTAAAGATGCTTGCTCCTTGGAAGAAAAGCCATGACAAACCTAGACAGTACTTTAAAAAGCAGAAACATCACTGATAGCTTATAGTGAATGGTGAATGGTGCTGCCAGCTTTGTAGTCTCCAAAGAAGAATATTTAACTGCAGGACCAAAGACAGTCTCAGTCACTCAGAGCTTTGTGCAAATGTTATTTAAAGTGAAAATTACAGTAAAAGCTTCTGATATATACAGAGAAGGAGCAGGAGAGTATGTACCTGTCTTCACTAGTTTAAACGTGCCTTAGCTGCTGAGAATAGATAGAACATTCTTCAAGATTGTGAGAATTTTGTCCAAGCCCTTTCCTGTAACATACATCCTGAGATGGTAGCAACATGAGATTACCCAGAAGAAGCAGGTTAATCTAGAGCTCCAGGCTGTGGAAGTTTTTACCCAGACCTTCCTCCATAACATGCATCCAAATCTAAAGAAAAAAGGCATGTCCTTGAACAAGAGATATTGCTACCTATGAGGCCTACTTATTTAAGGCAATATAATGTGAAAAAGAAAGAATGTTTACCTTCTTATTAAAGGGGCCTTATATTTAGACTCCTCATCAGCCTGTTTAAGTTAACTCTGTCATTACTTTGCGGAAAAGGTCTGCATTTTCAAAGCTATGGTTTTTCCAGTAGTCATGTATAGACATGAGAGTTCGACCATAAAGAGGGCTGAGACTGAAGAATTGATGCTTTTGAACTGTGGTGTTGGAGAACTCTTGAGAGTCCCTTGGACTGCAAGGAGACCAAATCAATCTATCCTAAAAGGAATCAACCCTGACTATTCAATGGAAGGACTGATGCTGAAGCTGAAGCTCCAATACTTTGGCCACCTGATAGGATGAACGGCTCATTGGAAAAGACCCTGATCCTGGAAAAAATTGAAGGCAGGAGGAGAAGAGGATGAGAGGATGAGATGGTTGGATGAATCATTGACTCAACGGACATGAGTCTGAGCAAGCTTCGGGAGATGGTGAAGGACAGGGCAGCCTGACATGCTACAGTTCATGGGATTGCAAAGAGTCGGACACGACTGAGTGACTGAAAAACAACAAATGTTGACTGATATTCTAGCATTAAACCAAACTAGTGTTGCACTCCATCTATATTACTGGATTAAATCTGCTAGTGTTTCATTGATGTTTATCAAAAAAATTGGTGTGCACTTTCTATTTCTTATATGTTTTGATATTGTGAGCATACTAAGAAATGTTTTTCCTTCATTTTTCTAAAGAAACATATGTTAGACTTTTTTTTCATAATTGTTTGAAAAATTGACTAACATAACCACAAGAACCTGAAGTTTTCTTTTGCGGAAAGTTTTGCTTAGAAGTTTGATTTGTTTATTTACTTGTTGTGCATTTGGAAATTCTACTTTTTCTTGTGTCTGCTTTAGCAAGCAATGGACTTTTTTTATTTCTTGTAATGTCCACTTCACATAAATTGTCAAAATGTTTACTATAAGTTTATTCATGTTATTATCTTATTATTCTTTTAACATCCTGGGTATCAGATAGCATCCTTTCAGTGTTGTTTTTATCAGTAATTTAGGTTTTCTCTTAGTTTTTTATCAATTTTGTTAGGGTTTTAACTTGGTAATCTTTACAAATCAAATCTTTTAGTGGCTAATTCTATTGGTTGTTTTCTATTTTATTAATTTCTGTATTTATTATAATTTTTCCTCTACTTTGGGGACAGTTATATGTTTTCTTTAAAAGTCTACTTGCTTAAGGTAATTTATATAACTAAATTTAAACCTTTCTTTTTCTAACCTAAGCATTTGAAATATTTCTAGCATAAGCAATTGAACTTTTCTTCCTGAAGTCATTAAATTTTATCTAGAAAATTTTAATGTTACATTTTTATTGTCACTCAATTTTATATATTTTATAATTTTTCTCACAATTTATTTTTGACCATAAGTTTATTTACAAGATATTTTTAAATATCTAAAAATGTGAAGATTTGTAGATATTCTGTTGCAACTTATTTCTAACTTCATAATGCTCTTATCAAATAGCTTTTAAATATTTCAATCTTTATAAACTTGAATTGCCTTCTATGGCTGAGAGTATGCCTCTCGGTGCAAATTCTATGTACACATAGTATACTGCACACAAGGCTATATTTGAAAAAATATTTCTATGAGTGACTATTTGTTTGAAAGTTTTCACATTAGTTCTTTGAGTCTCAAAATTTGATACATGATATTCTACTTGAAAAAAAAAATGGTTAAAATGCAGATTCCAGGGCTATAATGCCCAGAGAACTGGTAGGGTTGACATCTGCTGGTAGGTACTTCAGACATTTGCATTTCTTACAAATACCATGGAGTTCAGCAGATATTCTAGAAAGGTATATGCATGCTAAGAAGCTTCAGTCATGTCCAACTGTGCAACTCTATGGACTGTAGCCCACCAGGCTCCTCTGTCCATGGGATTCTCCAGGCAAGATTACCTGAGTGGATTGCCATGTCCTTCTCCAAGGGATCTTCCTGACCTGGGGATCGAACCCACATCTCAATGTCTCCTGCACTGGCAGGTGGGTTCTTTACCACTAGCACCACCTGGGAATCTAGGGGAAAAAAACTGTAAAAAGATTGCCTAAATTGATTTTGAGATAAGAATCTCAGAACAAGATAAGAATACTTTGTGCTTCTCTGAAACTAAGTAAAAATATTTGTGAAAAGTATTCATCAAATGAGTAAGCAAAACAAAATAATATGCTAAGAATAAAAATACTGCATTTAATTACCTCATTTGTTAAACACATCAATAGTCACTTGGATTATATCAATGACCAAAACAGGCTAAAATCCATACCCTAATGGAACTAACATACTAATGTTATTTAGTATGGCAAGATAAACTACAAACAAAATAGATTCATACTTTATGTAATATGCTGGATGTTTAAATGCTATCTGTAACATGATAAAAATAAAATATTTTTGAGGGATGAAGCAAGAAAACAAATTGAAGGCTTTAAAGGGTTTTGAGGGTAGGCTTAACTGGACACATGCTATTTGTACAAAAGTTTTAAGGAACTGAGGGGTAATTTATATGGATTTCTAAGGGAAAATGCTCTAGGCAGAGGGAATAGCAAGAGCAGAGATACATAGTTGCCATCCAGTCTAATTAATGTATTACAAGAACAGCAAAGAGGTTTTAAGGGCTAGAGTGCAGAGAACAAGGAAGAGAATAGAAGAAAACGAAAAGGAGTGTAAGCTGAGTACAATTAAAGAACTTTATTTTTACTCTCACTCCTTTGGCACTCAGCTTTCTTTACAGTCCAAGTCTCGTGTCTATACATGACTAATGGAAAAACCATAGCTTTGACTAGACAGACCTTTGTTGGCAAAGTAATGTCTCTGCTTTTTAATATGCTGTCTTGTAGTATTAAAGTTGAGAAATCACATTGCCTTGAACTACTTTATAAATAAATATTCCTAAACTGTGCACTGCATTTATCGGGGAAGTAGCCTTGTAAGGCCAGAAGGTATGTGAAGGTATCAGTAGCATGATTTCCTGAAAGTGTGAATATGAATTGTCAAAAAGAGAGATAATATAAACTCAGAAATTACACAAAAGTTTTTATTTTCTTAAAAAATCAAACTTCCTATCAAAATTTCTATGAATTTTGCCAGATGAGAAAGAGAATGTGCTTTCCCCCATCACTTTCTTACGTATTTAAAGACTACAACTATGACTTTTTAGTGAAGACAGGTATTATTTTTCTCAAATTATTAATTGTGTATCTGAAACAGAGATTTTAAGTGATTTGGCTTTGATAAGGTTGTTATTGACAAGGAAAAATCTTAAAATCATGCAATCTGACACCATATAGCATGTTCTTTCTACTCTACTAAAGAATTCCTCAGTGTTTAGAGATCTACTCTTTTCTAGTACATAATCATTTATAATATACTGTTGATTTCAAGACACTTAAACAGTTTTGAAATGCAAAAATAAGGGCATACATCAACTCTAAATCTTAAATGCTTATTGGAGACACAAAAGATGAAAAAAACAAATAACTTGCCTGTGGACATGTTTTGTACCATATTATCAAATTGCACAACTCCAAAAAGGTGTTATTTTATTATTATTATTATTTTACATTCAATAATCTGCAGAAAAGAACTCACTCATACAAAGATTAAAAGCTTTCTGAATGATAATAGAAATTAAAAAGCAAAATTTTACTGCTGGATTTAGTAGTGTAGGCAACCATAAAAATGAAATATGTTGTTTTAGACAGGAAGTTTGGCAGAAGCTTTCCTTCTTGACAATAAATTTGTCTCCTGGCAATGGTGACTTTTTGAAACTGATGAAAATCAGTAATAATTTGGGATAATTTCATTGCACAGGTGAAAAGTCTAAATTTAAGAAGCTTACAAACTCTTTACTACACTTACTAGTAATGAAAAACTTTTTTTTTAATAATATTTATTGCTATTTCAGAATCCAGAAGTTTATTTTTTTTCTGGGTTAAAATGATTGACCTTGCATATTCTAGCTGTTCTTTGTCACTGAGTATAGAGAAAAGATGAGCACTGAGATGAAATTTTCTTTTTATTTAAAATATTTATTTATTTTTAATTGATTGATGATTGGTTAATAGATTGGTGATTGGTTCATCGATTGATGAAGTCACCTACTATTATTGTGTTACTGTCAATTTCCCATCTTATGTTTTGTTACTCTTTGCCTTATGTATTGAGGTGCTCCTATGTTGAATGAATAAATATTTACAATAGCTATACCTTTTTCTTGGACTGGCCCATTGATCATTTTGTCATGTCCTTTATCTCTTATAATATTCTCCACTTTAAAGTGTATTTTGTCTGAAATAAGAGTTGCTGCTCTGGCTTTCCTTTGATTTTCATTTGCATGGAATGTCTTTTTCCACCCTTTTATTTTCAGACTGTATGTGCCTCTAGGTCTGAATTGGGTCTCTTGTAGGCAGCATATATATGGGTCTTATTTTTTGATCCATTCAGCCAGTCTGTATCTTTTAGTTGGTGCCTTTACTTTATATTTAAAGTAATTGGGGATATATATGTTCACATTGGGATTTTCTTAATTTGGAGGGGTTTGTTTTTGTAGGTCTTTCCTTTCTCTTGTGTTTACTGCCTATCTAAGTCCCTAGTGCTCAGATGGTAAACAATCTGCCTGCAATGTGGGAGACCTGGGTTTGATCCCCGGGTTGAGAAGATCCCAGGAGGAGTGCATGGCAACCTATAAATTCCTGCCTGAAGAATCCCCATGAACAGAATTGCCTGGCAGGCTACAATCAATGGGGTCACAAAGAGGCAGACATGACTGAGCGACTAAGCACAATAACAGTATTTGTTGTACAGTTGGCTTAGTGGTGGTAAATTCTCTTAACTTTTGCTTGCCTATAAAGCTTTTGATTTCTCCATCAATTCTGAATGAGATCCTTGCCACCTAGAGTAATCTTGGTTGTAAATTTGTTTCTTTCAGCACTTTAAATATATCTTGCCATTCCCTTCTGGCCTGCAGAGTTTCTGTTGAAAAAACCTCTGTTAATCATATGGGTTTTCCCTTGTAAGTTCAGTTCAGTTCAGTCGCTCAGTCGTGTCCGACTCTGCGACCCCATGAATCGCAGCATGCCAGGCCTCCCTGTCCATCACCAACTCCCGGAGTCTACGCAAACTCACGTCCATATGCCATCTAGCCATCTCATCCTCTGTCATCCCTTTTTCCTCCTGCCCCCAATCCATCCCAGCTTCAGGGTTTTTTCCAATGAGTCAACTCTTCACATCAGGTGGCCATGGTATTGGGGTTTCAGCTTCAGCATCAGTCCTTCCAATGAACACCCGGGACTGATCTTCTTTAGGGTGGACTGGTTGGATCTCCTTGTAGCCCATGGGACTCTCAAGAGTCTTCTCCAACACCACAGTTCAAAAGCATCAATTTTTCGGCCCTCAGCTAAATTTTTGATAGAATTCACCTGTGAAGCCATATGGCCCTGGGCTTTTATTTGTTGGAAGATTTTTGATTGCAGTTTCTATTTCTGTGCTTGTGATGGATCTGTTAAGATTTTCTATTTGTTCCTGGTTCAGTTTTGGAAGGTCATACTTTTCTAAGAATTTGTCCATTTCTTCCACGTTGTCCATTTTATTGGCATATAGTCTCTGTTAGTGTCTCTTATGATCCTTTGTACTTCTGTGTGATCTGTTAGGATTTCTCCATTTTCATTTCTAATTTTGTTGATTTGATTCTTCTCCTTTTTTTTCTTGATGAGGCCAGCTAATGGTTTGTCTATATTTTATTTATCTTCTCAAAGAAACAGCTTTTAATTTTGCTGATTTTTGCTATAGTTTCCTTTGTTTCTTTTTGACTTATTTCTGCCCTAATTTTTATGATTTCTTTCCTTCTACTAACCCTGGGGTTCTTCATTTCTTCTTTTTCTAGTTGCTTTAGGTGTTAAGTTAGGTTATTTATTTGATTTTTCTCTTGTTTCTTGAGGTAAGCTTGTAATACTATGAACCTTCCCCTTCTCTCTGCTTTGACTCAATTCCATAGGTTTTGGTTGTCATATTTTCATTTTCATTTGTTTCTATGCATATGTTGATTTCCTTTTTTATTTCTTCCATGATTTGTTGGTTATTCAGAAGTATGGTATTTAGCCTCCATATGTTTGTATTTTTAATATTTTTTTCCTGTAATTGATATCTAGTCTTACCTCATTAAGATCAGAAAAGATGCTTGAAATGATTTCAAGGTTTTTTTTTAATTTACTAAGGCTAGATTCATGGCCCAGGATGTGATCTATCTTGGAGAATGTTTCATGTGTACTTGAGAAAAAGGTGAAATTCATTGTTTTGCAGTGAAATGTCCTATAGACATCAATTAGGTCTAACTGGTCTATTTTATCATTTAAAGTTTGTGTTTCCTTGCTAATTTTCTGTTTGGTTGATTTATCCATAGGTGTAAATGGGTTATTAAAGTCCCCCACTATTATTGTGTTACTGTTAATTTCCCCTTTCATACTTGTTAGCATTTGCCTTTCATATTGTGGTGCTCCTATGTTGGTTGCATATAAATTTATATTTGTTATATCTTCTTCTTGGATTGATCCTTTGATCATTATGTAGTGTCTTTTTTTGTGTCTTTTCACGACCTTTATTTCAAATTCTATATTATCTGATATATGAGTATTGCTACTCCTGCTTTCTTTTGATGTCCATTTGCATGAAATAACTTTTTCTAGCACTTCACTTTCAGTCTGTATGTGTCCCTTGGTTTTAGGTGAGTTTCTTATAGACAGTGTATATAGGGGCCTTGCTTTTGTATCCATTCAACCAATCTATGTCTTTTGGTGGGGGCGTTCAACCAATTTGCATTTAAGGTAATTATTGATAAGTGTGATCCCATTGTCATTTATTTTGTTTTTGGGGGCTTGAGTTTATAAACCTTTTCTGTGTTTCCTATCTAGAGAAGATCTTTTAACATTTGTGGAAAAGCTGGTTTGGTGGTACTGAATTCTCTCAACTTTTGCTTGTCTATAAAGCTTTTGATATCTCCTTCATATTTGAATGAAATCCTTTCTGTGTATAGTAATCTGTGTTGTAGGGTTTTCTCTTTCAACACTTGAAGTATGTCCTGCCATTCCCTTCTGCCCTGAAGAGTTTCTATTGAAAGATCAGCTGTTATCCTTATGGGAATCCCCTTGTGTGTTATTTGTTGCTTTTAATATGTGTTCTTTGTGTTTGGTCTTTGTTATTTTGATTAACATGGAATGGGATGAAATGTCCAGTAGTGAGTTGTGGGGTGTCTATGGGTTTGGTATGGCTTTGTGCACTCTGTCTTTTAATGCTTAGGGCTGTGTCCCTGCTTTGCTGGAGAGTTATTGTGGCATGTCTTGCACTAGAACTTCTTGGCTCTTGGGTGGAGCTTGGTTTCTGTGCAGATACAAAGGTTTTTGGATGAACTTTTGTCTATTAATATTCCCTGGAATCAGGAGTTCTCTGATGTTCTCAAGTTTGGGAGTTAAGCCTCCTGCCTCTGGATTTCAGCCTCATTATTACAGTAGCCTCAAGACTTCTCCATTCATCCAACACAGATGATAAAGCATCTAGTTTAATGGTGAACCAATTCTCCACAGCAAGGGCCACCCAGAGAGCTTTACAGAGTTACATGGAGAAGAGAAGAGGTAGCAGGGTGATGCAGGTGACTGGGAGAAGAGGGGGAGTCAAAAGAGAAGAGACAAAGCTAGCCAGTAATCAGTTCCCTAAGTGTTCTCCACAGCCCAGAACACCCAGAGAGATTTACAGAGTTAAGTAGAGAAGAGAAGGGGGAGGAAGAGATAGAGGTGACCTGGGAGAGAAAAGGGAGAGTCAAAAGGGGAGAGAGTAATCAAGCCAGTAATCCCACCTATACATGAAAATGGATACTGAAGATTAGATTCTTAAAGGTACAAAATTGATAACAGATACCAAAAAGCAAAGATTAAAAATCTAGAATAGATGTTAGACTCTCAAAAATGCAATATTAAAAATATAAAAGAAAATAAATCACACAAGATATATATATATAGATAGATATATAGATATAGATATATAGATATGAAATTTTCTTTAAAAATAGGGTCTTTTTTGGCAAGGTAATAGGTTATAAAAATGAAAATTAAAGGCCTAATAAAGAACTTAATTTAAAAAAATAAAAAGTGATAATAATAAAAATACATCTAGGAATTTTTCTGGAGCTGCTGTGTGCAATTTGGGGTCAGTTCAGTTTGAGATAGTTCCCTGTTCCAGCTTGTACTTATTACCAAGGTCTATCAGCTCCCTCCACTGCTTAGTCGGTGTTAACTACAGGGTTTGAATATGTTACACCTGTCACTTGAAGAGTGGTTCTTTCTTCTTTATTTGCTTTGGCTTCCTCCTTTTCCAAGTCTCTTCAGTGTCTAATTTCTGCCCTGACACAAGGGGGCCAATGTGGTCACTTATTTGCACTCACTTGTTCAGCTGTGTTGTGAGGACATAGGAACACTGCAAACAAATACTGCTGGTGTGTGTGGAGAGTGCTCACAGTGTATGGGCCACAGTGGGTTTGCCTCACCTCACAGCGTGTGTTTTTCGGGTCTACGCTGCTCAGGTTCCGGGGCGCTCTGTAGCGCACTGTCCAAAGCAGGCTCGGCATTTCGTGCACTTCCCAGGTCTAAGCCACTCAGGTTTGGGTTCTTGGGTATGCTGAAAGTGCACAGAGTTGGTCGGGCATGCATTTTGTGCCCTTTCCAGGTCCAAGCATCTCAGGCAACCAGGTGCTTGGTGAGTGCACTGTCCCAGGTGAGCTGTGCATCTCAATCACCTCCCTGGTCCCAGACACTCAGTTTCTGGGATGCCCCATGAGAACACCATCTCAGGTGTGCCATGTGTCTCCTCTGGGGAGCTGATCTCAGGCTGTGACCCTCCCCAGGAAGAAATGGTTAGCAACTGAGAGCCTGCTCACAGTCTCTGTGTGCAGAGATCGGAGCATCCCCTTGCCTTCTGACTCTAGCTGTCACATACCTGCCTCTCTGCCTCTGGTGGTGGGCGGGGGGGGGGGGGGGGGTGGAGTGGGTGTGGGGTGGGGGGACCTGTATGCAGCTGGCTAGCTCTCCTTTGGTATTTGCTCAATCCTTTGTTCTGTGAGCAGCCCAGGGGAAGTTCTTTCTCTCTCTCTTTTTTTCCCCTCTCTAAGGATCCCACAGTTTGGGTTGCTATCTCACATTAGCTCCCTCAGATTGTCCTCAGGGCATTCAGTTTCAGTCCTTACCCTAAGGAGTTATTATGCCACCCATACCTCCCTGTTCAACCCCCTGCTTACTGGTGGTGCATCTGGGGTATTTCTCCATTAGTAGTTTTGGTTAGGTGCCTATTCTGTGTTTTTAAAAAAATTTTCCCTCCTGGTTATGTTGCCCTCTGAGATTCCAAAACTCTCCACAGACTCACCTTTGAGAGCATTTCCTACTGTTTAGAAACTTTTTCTCCTTCACAACTCCCTCCCCAGGATGGATCTCCATCCCTAAATCTTTCATCTCTCTTTTTGTCTTTTATATTTTGTCCTACCCCCTTTTGAAGAGGATGGCCTGCCTTTCTGGGTGCCTGGTGTCCTCTGCCAGCATTCAGAAGTTGTTTTGTGGAGGTTGCTCAACATTCAGATGATATTTTGGTGAATTTGTAGGGGAGAAAGTGGTCTCCCCATCCTATTCCTCTTCCATCTTGGGACCTCTCCCCCTTATTATTTAATTTTATTAAGAAGAAAAAGAGAGGAAATCACCACAGCACTGAAAAGATCTAATGTGGAAGTAGAAATGGGGAATAAACAGTTTGATTTAAAAGTGAAAAGAAAAAAAACTTCTCAAGGTCATAGTTCTTCTTAGTTGTGGAATCTGCCTTTATGAAAGGGGTTGAATTCATATTCTGTGATGGTTTCCTGGATGTGGAGACTTGTGTCTATGTTCTGGTTGATGGAGCTGGATCTCATCTCTCTGAAGGGAAGCTCAGTGTATAGTAGTAGGTTTGGGGGTGTCTATGAATTCAGTATGACTTTGGACAGTCCTCTTGGCTTTGGCAGTGTTAGACATGCCATGTTGAAGTGGCCCTCTTGGCATATCCTCATTGTTGCCAGCCTCCTACTTATCCCTGGAATCTTTGCTGAAACTTCTATTCTCCCATCCCATCCTGTGCTTCAGGCCAAAACTTTTTAGGCAGGTACTTGTGTGATGCTTTTCTCAGCTCCCCAAACCTGCCCTCTGCTTCAGAGAGACTTGTGTGGACTTCTGTCTGCACCCTGAGCCTGCCCTCTGCTCTGCGGAAATTTGTGTGCACTTGTCTAAGCACTCTAGTTCCACACTCTGCCCTATGAGTTCTGCGTGCTCTTCTCTTGGCACCCTGCACCTGCCCTCTGTGCCACAGGGCCTGTGAGTGCCTCTCTCAGCACCCCGGACCCACCTTATGTGCCACAGGGCTTCTGTGTGCTTCTCTTGCCAGCCTGAGCCTGCAGTCTAGTCAGAGTCAAGGTCTGTGAGTTGCTTATGGGCTGAGAAATGCCACTTTCTCTGTGTTCTGCTGTCTAGGTCCCCAGTTTGCCTGGCTCTCTGCAACTTCCCCTTGGCCCCTCCTGTGAGGGAGCTTCCCAGTGAATGAAAACTCTTCTTCCTTCATGACTCCCTCCCTCCCTTAGGGCACAAGCTCCTGTCCTGAAGTTCTCCTTCTCTTCCCTTTATATGTCTCCATCCTAGCTCATCCCAGGGAGCTTAGACCACCCCCTGGAGGCCTGGGGTTTTCTGAGGTCCCATAGAGGTTGCTTTGTATGAGTTGTTCCATATCTTGATAGGTTTTTGATGTATTTGCAGGGATGCTGATGATCTCCCCATTTTACTCTTCCACATCTTCTTCCACTCTTTTCAAGATTTTCTTAACCCACACTTTTTGAATCTTTAAGAACAGTTGTAAAGTTGAAAAGACTTGCTTCTCTTCAAGGCTAATATCCAGTACTTGTCACTTTTGTTATTTCTATATTCTTTGCCACTAAATTTCTATAAAAGGCAGGGGCAGTGAACTTATGCCTTTCTTCTTCACATGAATTTCTTCACTAACATAACAATGTAGAGGCCAAAACAGGTGTCTTACTATGACATATTATTGCTGCAGCTGAAGACCTACTATTAGATTTTCAGTTGTGTGCACTAGGCCTATCAGCTTATCACTTATTCTATTGAGTTCTGGAATCTTCAAACAAACACCCTTTCCCAGTAACATTATCCTTTCAATTTTTAAAAATTAATTGATTTACTTTTTTTTTAAATGATGCAAAGATGAATATTTTCAATGATAAAAGCTATAATACACAAATATAGGCATCATAAACCACTATACATATAACAACAAAGAAACAAAGATACATAAAGCAAAAATCAGAAGAAATATATGGGAAAATAAAATATATATAATCATAATGAAACATATTAACATTTCTCTGAGAATGTTTTATCAAGTGCAGAAAAAATAAGAATAGGAGCATCTTGAATAATTTCATTAATAATTTAAATATAATAGATTTAATTTCAATTCATTTATATTAACCTTATATCCTACACAAGTATATTCAAAATTTTGTATATCATATGCTATTGTTAGATGACCATAGGATATTTAGAAAAACTGACAAAAAGATAAATATTACTGAATTTCAAAAAGTAGAACTCTTTCTTGAGTGTGTGATTCAGTTATACATATACACATATATTATATTTGAAATTATTTTCCATTATAGGTTACTACAAGATATTGACTATAGTTCCCTGTGTTATACAGTGAAACTTTGTTGCTTGCTGCATATTTGTTTTTTTTTTTAATTAGAAATCTAGCATTCCATTCATACTAAGTCAAATCATTAGAATCTAAATGTCATAATTGTTTTAATTAGGTAAAAATTTATGTTTTCTAAAATATATATTATTTATATATGTATATGCAAAAGCTTTCCTACTACAGTTGATAAAGCTTGAGAAAATATCAAAAATGAAGAGTTGGAGAAATGGTAAACAAACTAAATGAAATGGGAGCACTGAATATGAAATAGAAAAAGTGAAACAAACTACATGAAAGTAAGAAATCCTCATATAGCCTTGCTGCTTTTAAACATAGCTGCTCATTAGAAACAAATCTGGAGCTCTGGTCAAAATAAATAAATAACTACTTGGGCATTTGTATTTTACAAAAAAAAAAAAATACCAAGATAACTCTGATATGCATATGGATTTTAAAAAGTTATTGCAGATTTTCCTATTAAATGATAATTTTGGTGATATGGAATTCTACTACTTTTCTGTTAACCAATCACAATCAATAGCCAGACAAAAAATAAAAGATCATTACAGTTGTAAACCATAATGGGAACATGATTAACCTAACAATATAAAATAATTACATACAATTTGGGGCATCAAGTAGAGTGATACAGTAAATCGAAGTGCATACACACACATGTTTTCATCTGTTCAACCAGTCTGTCTTTTTGTTGGTACATTTAGTCCATTTACCTTTAAGGTAGTTATTGATGTGTATGATCCTATTACCATTTTCTTAATGCTTTTGGGTTTATTTTCTGTAGGTAGGGCTTTTCCTTCTCTTGTTTCCTGCCTAGAGAAGTTCCTTTAGCATTTGTTGTAAAGCTGGTTTGGTGGTGCTGAATTCTCTTAACTTTAGCTTATGTGGAAAGCTTTTGATTTCTCCTTCAAATCTGAATGAGAGTCTTGCTGGATAGAGTATTCTTCCTTGTAGGTTCTTCCCTTTCATCATTTTAAATATATCATGCTATTATCTTTTGTCTTGTAGTGTCTCTGTTGAGAAATCAGCTGACATCCTGATGGGAGTTCCTTTATATGTTATATGTCATTTTCCCCTTATTGTGTTTAATACTTTATTTCTGTCTTTAATTTTTGTCAGTTTGAATAGTATGTGTCTCAGAGTGTTCTTTGGATTTATCCTGCCTGGGACTCTCTGTGCTTCCTGGAGTGTGTTGATTATTTCCTTTCTCATGTTAGGGACGTTTTCAGCTTTTATCTCTTCAAATATTTTCTCAGGTCCTTTCTCTCTCTTCTCCTTCTGGGATCCATATAATGTGAATGTTGGTGACTTAGTTTTGTACGAAGGCTCTCTTAGACTGTCTTCGTTTCTTTTCATTCTGTTTTCTATATTCTGTTCTGCGTCATTTATCCATTCTTCTTCCTCAGTTATGGATTACTTCTAATGTATTATAGATCTCTGTTTATTCTTTAGTTCTTCTAGGTCTTTGGTAAGCATTTCCTGCAAATTCTCAATCTTTGCCTCCATTCTTTTTCTGGGATCCTGAATCATCATCACTATCATTATCCTGAATTCTTTTTCTGGAAGGTTCCCTATCTCCACTTCATTTACTTGTTTTTTATGCGTTTTTTTTTTTTTTTTTTTCTTTCTTGTCTTTTCATCGGGACATAACTTTCTGTTCTTTCACACTGATTATCTTTCTGTAATGTTTTTGTTTTAGTTACTGTGAGATTGTGGTTCTTGCTTCTCTTGTCTGCCCTCTGATGGAGGAGACTAAGAGGCTTATGCAAGCTTTCTGATTGAGGAACTGGTGGTGGGAAAAACTGGGTCTTTATCTGGTTGGCAGGGCCTTGCTCAGTAAAGCTTTAATTCACTTTACTGACGAGTAGGGACAGCCTCTCTCCCTGGAAATTTTTTGGGTTGAAGCAACTCAGCCTTTGGGTCTATGGGCTATATGATTGGGTTATCTCCAAGATGGTTTATGCCAATTGGGATCCTCCAAGACTGCTGCTGGTAGTGCTCCCATCCCTGGCATAAGCCCCTCCTTACCCACACCTCCAAAGGAGACACTCCAACACTAGCAGGTAGTTTTGGTTCAGTTTCCTGTGGAGCCAGTGCTCCTTTCCTCTTGGTGCATGGAAAGTTTTGTTTGTGTCCTCCATGACTAGAATATCTGTTTCCCCTAGTCCTATGGAAGTCTTGTAGTTAAATCCCACTGAACTTCAAAGTCAGATTCTCTGGGGATGCCCAGTTCCTTTGTCAGATCCCCAGATTGGGAAGCCTGACACGGGGTTCAGAACCTTCACAACAACTGGAGAACTTATTTGCTATTATTTTTCTCCAGTTTGTTGTTCACCCATCCAGTGAGTATGAAATTTGATTTTATCATGATTGTGCCCCTCTTACCATATAACTGCAGCTTCTTCTTTGTCTTTAGACATGGCATATCTTTTTATTTTTTAGCTTCTAGGAGCTTGCTGTTGATGGTTGTTCACCAGCTAGTTGTAATTTTGGTGGTCTGCTAGGAGGAGATGAGCACATGTACTTCAACACCACCATCCTGAACCAGGAGCCAGTATCCTTTTAATATGTAAGTCAATTATTAAGGTCATAGCATTTGCCTCCACATATCTTGGGCAATTATATATCACTGCTGCCCACTAAAATAGCAGATACTAGCCACCATGACCCTTCCTCATCAGATCAAACTTGCCCTTCACATATTGAAGATTAATGGCATCAGTGACGCCATCCAGCCATTGCATCCTCTGTCGTCACCTACTGCCCCCAATCCCTCCCAGCATCAGGGACTTTTCCAATGAGTCAACTCTTCACATGAGGTGGCCAAAGTATTGGAGTTTCAGCTTCAGCATCCGTCCTTCCAATGAACACCCAGGACTGATCTCTTTTAGGATGGACTGGTTGGATCTCCTTGCAATCCAAGGAACTCTCAAAAGTCTTCTCCAAAACAACAGTTCAAAAACATCAATTCTTCGGCACTCAGCTTTCTTTATAGTCCATCTCTTACATCCATACATGACCACTGGAAAAACCATAGCCTTGACTAGACAGACCTGTGTTGGCAAAGTAATGTCTCTGCTTTTCAATATGCTATCTAAGTTGGTCATAACTTTCCTTCCAAGCCGTAAGCGTCTTTTAATTTCATGACTGCAATCACCATCTGCAATGATTTTGGAGCCCCAAAAAATAAAGTCCAACACTGTTTCCACTGTTTCCTCATCTATTTCCCATGAAGTGATGGGAACAGATGCCATGATCTTAGTTTTCTGAATGTTGAGCTTTAAGCCAACATTTTCACTCTCTTCTTTCACTTTCATCAAGATACTTTTTAGTTCCTCTTCACTCTCTGCCATAAGGGTGGTGTTATCTACATATCTGAGTTTATTGATATTTCTCCCAGCAATCTTGATTCCAGCTTGTGCTTCTTCCAGCCCAACGCTTTTCATGATGTACTCTGCATATAAGTTAAATAAGCAGGGTGACAATATACAGCCTTGACGTACTCCTTTTTCTATTTGGAACCAGTCTGTTGTTCCATGTCTAGTTCTAACTGTTGCTTCCTGACCTGCATATAGGTTTCTCAAAAGGCAGGTCAGGTGGTCTGGTATTCCCATGTCTTTCAGAATTTTCCACAGTTTACTGTGATCCACACAGTCAAAGGCTTTGGCATAGTCAATAAAGCAGAAATAGATGTTTTTCTGGAACTCTTGCTTTTTCGATGATCCAGTGGATGTAGGCAATTTGATCTCTGGTTCCTCTGCCTTTTCTAAAACCAGCTTGAACATCTGAAGTTCACGGTTCATGTGTTGCTGAAGCCTGGCTTGGAGAATTTGAGCATTACTTTACTAGCGTGTGAGATGAGTGCAATTGTGCGGTAGTTTGAGCATTCTTTGGCATTGCCTTTCTTTGGGATTGGAATGAAAACTGACCTTTTCCAGTCCTGTGGCCACTGCTGAGTTTTCCAAATTTGCTGGCATATTTGTGCAGCACTTTCACAGCATCGTCTTTCAGGATTTGAAATAGCTCAACTTGATTTCCATCACCTCCACTAGCTTTTTTCATAGTGATGCTTTCTAAGGCCCCCTTAACTTCACATCCCAGGATGTCTGGCTCTAGGTGAATGATCATACCATCGTGATTATATATAACCCAATACAAAAGGAAAGAATTACATGAAATAATGCTTGTAGAACTTAAGACATTTTCTAGTATATGGCAATTCAGTTTTATCAGTTAAATAAATAGAGCTGAGTTTTTTCTTATGTTCCAGATTGTCTATATATTACTTGGACTCAGAGCTCAGAACTTCCTATACTCTCAAATGTTTTCTGTTCAGATTTTATTGTGCTTTTTGTACTTGTGGGTTTGTAGTTTACATTTGTTTAGTTGATCCTCATCATGACACCAATTGTCTTGCTGTTCACACTGTCTGTACTGTTTGCTGAACCCAGAGTTGGCAAGATGCAAGCTATGAGGCTGAAAGGAGACCCAAAGAGCCATAGGAATTGAAGACATATTTGTTATTTCCTGGCTGTCATAGCATACATTATACACCATTAGGAAGCCTCTCTCCTGAGTGACACAGTAGTTGTAGCAGCCGCTACAACATAACCCTAATGTAGGCATAGCATAATGTCATATAACATAATCATGATGTCTCTCCAATGTAGCCCCAGTACAACAGCAGCCAGGGCTTTCATGCTGAAGCTCACATAGGCGTACCACACAAAGTAGCCTGTGACCAAGGGAGAACATTGTGATGTGCATGTGTAGTGCTATAAGTGATCTCAGCTGTTACACAACCATGCAAAATCATTGTTTACAGAACATGGGTCAAGAGGGCATAAGATTGTGCGGTGACAGAGCCTGACTGGCACCATCTTGTTAATTTCCCCACTCACCCCTGCAGGGTCTCTCACCTCACAACTTATGCATAGTTCATCTTCTGCAATATTCCCTTGGCAAGTAGCACTGACCCTTAAACTTACATCTTACAACAGCAGTAGCTACAACAACAAACAGTTACATCTCCTACACATAGCAAAACCCAATGCCAGGTATCACCTGGAACTCATGCTGTGGTCCTTGCCCTCATGGGGCTAGCAGAGCCACCCACCTCATGTGGAGTGCCTTTATCTTCCATGAACAAATTCAATCCACCGTCTGTCCTTATGAAATTACAGAAAAGCCTCCACAGGAACAACTCCACCCCTGCAGGGCTTTTATTATTATTGACCTGAAAAACACCCCCAACTGGTGCCAGGCCCACACCTTCAAAGAGAGGGATCTTTGAAGCACTCAGAGCCCATCCACAAGATTCCAAATGCTTTCATGCTGTTCTAAATCTGCAAGAGAATCAGAGGTTAGTAGCATATCACAGGACACAGCCTTTACATTATACTGTTCTACTGAACCTACATCACAGACATAATATTTACTGTACACTGTTCTAAATCCACATCATAGAGCACAGCTTTTATAGTACAATCTACATCATAGGACAACACCTTAAATCTTTACAATCTAAATCTACATCACCTGGCCACTATAGCTATCAATGCATGTACTAGGACCAGGAAACCACTAAGGCTTGTCATAACAAGACTGCATTTGACACCAGTGTCAACCAGGGACATTACTCTCTGTACGTTAGTTAGTGACCAGTGAATTGCAAGTTCTACATGAGGCCTCCAGTCCCTGCTTGGGCTCTTCAAGGGGGTACCTTGGTCTTAGCCCTATCCAAAGTGGAAAAAGCCATCATAGAAAGGAACATCCTTATGCACCATGTAATCTTTTAGCTGAACCACCTGTATCCCTTGCTCTGTGTTCTTCCCAAGCTTGGTAAACTGCTGTTCCAGTCTCAATTGCCTCCATAGTTCTAGGAGCAGAGCGTTGGGCTATCAACTTTACTTCCGTTAATTCCTGCTGCTAGCAAATCA
This sequence comes from Muntiacus reevesi, assembly GCF_963930625.1. NCBI lineage: Eukaryota > Metazoa > Chordata > Mammalia > Artiodactyla > Cervidae > Muntiacus > Muntiacus reevesi. The sequence goes on along the minus strand of NC_089259.1, from coordinate 36,045,742 downwards.
CATTTGCATTCTCATCACCCAGATGGGGCCTTTACCAGTTTGGGCACCCTTCGGGGTCTTCACACTTCTAATCCCTTTTGCCTGCTGTCATTCCTCTATTTTTCCCAAGCTAATCACCATCAAGGTCACCTCATAGATGGGACGTCTCACGTAGGGTACAAGAATAGCAGAGATCCAAAAATGGCGGATAGGGCATTGTTCAAAATGGCATCTTGAATGTTACCAATGAAATACTCATCATCTGAGCCTCCACTATTTGGGTGAAATATCAACTGCTTCATGCCCAGTTCTCCCACCACTTGTGTCAACTGGACATAGGTATGTCATTTACTCATAGTATCTGAGAGTTCTCCCACATTCAACCACATGATGCAGATGGCAGCATTAATCCATTCCATGAGGGTATGTATTTGATTAGGCAGCCCTTGCATGCCCTTGCATGAGCAATGCTAGGCCCTTGCATAAAGTCTAGCATTATGCAACCTTTGTTTCAATGAGGGGTAAATGGTTATAGATGCCAGCCACTCTACTTCATCCCCATAACACAGATACTGTACACCCTGTGTCCCAAAGCCCCAAGAGCCATGCTGCCAATGGTTCCCCTTGCTTTTGCTGAAATTGTTTATCCAAGTTGATCAACTCTGCCTGACTATATGATTAATATTTCGTGATCTCAGTCACAATGTGGGCCCCTTGATGAAATCTGCCCTCCCTGGGCCATAGGCTGTTTCACTCTCTGTTATACAACAGGCCTCACTGCCAAGCGTAGCCCTGCAGTCTCATAATGTTCGTCATCATCATCACTTACCACTTCACCATCAGAGATGCTGGGTTCCTTAGGCCGTACAGTTCTTGCCAATATACATTGCTCTAATTCCTCCAAGTGTCTCTGCACATTGCATACTGGCATAGCATCATGTAGGGCATGATCCATATTCACCTTCAGGGCAGTCAGGTAAAAGCCACCCCTTGGTTTGAGGGAGAATTCATGCCACCTTTTTTGGCAAATAGGAAGTCATTGCATGTAATGCCTTTTCAATGGTATCTGGTGAACCATTCATTGCCTCCCAGTCTTCCACTGGAGACCACACTGAGAGGATTGTAGCCACATGATACTACTTGCTATATCGTGGCCACTGGCTTCCTCGATCCAGTGTAGCCTCAGGTTCCCCTACCTCCTGGGTATCCTGATGCTTATGCAAAATGTATAGTCGATCCTGTTCCTGAGGCCAATAGTCTTGCTGTTCACATTTTCTGCACTGTTGGCTGAACCCAGAGTAGGCAAGGCATGAGCTAAGATGCTGGAAGAAGAAGCCAGGAACTGTAGAAACTGCAGACAAGTTTATTATCTTCTGGCAGGCATGGCTGCCATTACACAACCTCTCTGCTGGCTGATGCAGCAGCCATAGCAGCAGCCACCACATAACCATAACATAGCCATAATGTAGCCATAACATAACCTCATATAAGGTAATCATGATGCTGCTCCAATGCAACCCCAATGCAGCAGCATCTAAGGCTTTCATGGTGAAGCTCATACAGTTGAACCTTAACCAAGCAGGTATCTCATGATGTGAACATGCAGTGCTATAAATAATCTCAACTGTTAAACAACAGTGCAAAATCATTGTTTACAGAACAAGGGGCAAGAGGGCATGAGAGTGTGGAGCAACAGACCCTGACTGGGGCCATCTTGTTAATTTTCCCACAGCATCTCATTTAAAAAAAAAATTGACTGCTGTTTTCTCAAACATTTTCTATTCCTCTTCCCCTTTGGGGATTCCAGTTACATGAGTATTAAGGTCCTTATAGATGTTGTAAATTTTTTTTCATTCTTTTGTACTCTTCATCTTTTTCTCTGTCTCATTTTAGGTATATCTATTGCTGTGACTTCAAGTTCACTAAGCATTTTTTCTGCCATATCTAATTTGCAGTTAATCCCATCCGATATGTTTTTCATGTCAGATATTATAGTTTCATCCCTAGAATTTTACTGGGTATTTTTATGCTTTTCATGCTTCTATTTAAACATTTGGAATACAGTTAATAGTAAGAGTCTTAATATCCTTGTCTGCTAATTCCAATATTTGTGTCACTTGTGGGTAGGTTTTGATTAATTAATTATTCTCTTCAATATGGTTTCTTGGATCATATTTGTATGCTTAATAATATTTGATTAGATGTCAAACTTTGTGAATTTTAACTTACTGGGTACTAGATATGTTTATATTCACAAAGCTATTCAATGCTTTTTATTCTGGGATGCAATTGAATTACTTGGAAAGAGTACGATTCATTCAGGACTTGCTGTTTCAAGTTATTAGGAAGATCTAGTGCAAGACTCAATCTAAGGCCATGTTGTGTCCATTAACTATTAAAAGTACCTTGAGTCTTCTACCAGAGTTCCCATAAATTATGCCTTTTTCCAGTATGACTGTTGGGAACAGGCATTTTCCTGACACTATGCAGGAACTAGCCATGTTTCTCTAATCCTTTTAGATGGCACACCTCTCTCCCAGCTTGAGCATGCTCTAACCAGTGCTTTACTGAAAACTTGAGGAAAATCCTTTGCAAATATGGAGTTCTCTTTCTATGCAGCTTATACTTAGTAATAGAGCCACCTTGGCCTTCTTGGAGACCATCTCCTGAGCTTCATTTCCTCAGTGCAGGTGTTTCAACACATAATCTCACTGAATACCACTTCCTGTACCATGGAGAATCTTAGAGGGTAATAAGGTGAAGCTATTATAGGGCTTAACTTATTTGTTTCCTGTCTTTCCGAGATCACTGTACTTTTTTACCTGATGTCCACTATTGTAAGCATTTACTTTTTTCATTTTTAAAAAGTATGTTGTCTCTTTTTATTAGTTCAGATGGAAGTATGCATTTGGTATTGAATTGTCAAGTAAGAAACTAAAAAAGAGTCTGGGATTTTATCTTTTTTGGAAAGTAATAAGTTAACCCACCACAGTTTCACAGATACTTAACTTGAGATGTCTGGGTCAGTGACAGGAGATCATTCATCACTCGAAGTAAAAAGTAGCAGTCAGAATAACATTGTGGTAGTGGTTCCTGGACCGTGATTATCAAGGGTAAGATAGTAAGAGCCAGATGGTACCTATATGCTCACTGGAGCTATGCTATAGGAAAGAAATTCAAACATTAAAAGATGTATTAATATTGGGACTGCCTGAAAGAATGTTCATCCTCCCTGCTACTGAGACATTATTTTCATTATCTTGAGATGTAAGCAAATATCTCTTAAAGGAGGGGAGAAGTGTCTTATTTTTATTATCTTGGAATGTCTTCAGGGAGAAAAATGTCTCCATCTTTACTGTCTGAAAGTATAAATAAATTTCCTTTGGAGGAAGTCCTTGTCTCTGTCTTTCCAGAGTTATGTGCTCATATCAGCATTCCTAAAAAGATAGTCCTGCAACATGTGCCATTTTTATTGCCTAGTTGTGTAGACATTTGTGAAAGATTTATGGAGACTTGTGTCTCAAAATCTGGTCCCTGTCAGCCCATTTTTGTTGGAAATGGTAATTCTTTATAGCTCCTTAATAAGGCATAAAGATAAACTATTAGAAAGCTTAAAATTGAGTTAGAGCTATACTCTGATGCCAACTCTAAATGTAGTCCATGTCAGTGGGCATCAACATGGCTTAAAGTTCTTGAGGAAGGCCTTTAGACATAAGATTATATACATATAATCTTATATTTATTCTATACAATGTATAATAATTAATATATTATATAATATATGTAATTAATTTTATTTTATATATACAATATATATTTATAAAATGTACACATTATATATTTAATGTAATTTACATATTTATATTTATATATGCATTATAATATATAATATAAATTTGTATATAATATATAATATTATTATAATATATATGTATATATTCCCACAAATATCTCTTTAACTCTACCTCTGAGTGGCCGCTATATTTCCAATAAAAGAATTCAACATAAACAATATATAATTACTTAATAACTCTAGTAGTTGGGTGCTTTGTTTAGTCAAGATTATCTCATAGATTAGGAACTCGAGGAAAATAGCCTTCCACCATTTGAATCAACTGTAATTCAGTGTTTAAGTTTATAGATACAAACAACTCACACTTGACTGAATTGAAATAACTTGGGCATACTGACTCTATAATTGAAACAAAGCTGAACAAAAGAAAAACATTCCCCAAGTGATATTTGTGAATTTCAAAAGAAGAGAAGTAGAAATTGGCAGTGGCTTAATCTGTGCTAGAAAATACAGTGACTTTCATCAGGGGAAGTGCTATTTCCTGACACTTAACAAGTAGCAAGCAAGATGCAATATCATTGGTAAGTGTGCTCACTGCCTCCTTTTAGAAGGAAGAGTAGACTTCTGACTTATCACACTAAAATGAACAAAAGCCACTAAAGTATTATAGCATCATTAAAAGCATGCACAGTTCTTCAGCCTCCTAGTCAAATGTGCAGAAATGACAAAGTACTATGCTTATAATGAGAGATGCAGAAAGTCATTCTGGACTGTAGTAGCAATGTGTTTCACAATCATTTCAATTCTTTTAAAGTATTTATATCACATAGTTTTTATTTTATTTATTTAATTTTCATCACTCCATGAGGCTTGCAGGGTCTTAGAACCCCAACCAGGGTTTGGACCTGGCTGCTGAGTGAAAGCAGCAAGTCTTAACCACTGACCACCAGGGAATTGTTTGATTATATTCTTTGCAGCCAAAGATGGAAAAGCTCTATACAGTCAGCAAAAACAAGACTGGGAGGTGACTGTGGCTCGGATCATGAACTCATTATTGCCAAATTCAGATTTAAATTGAAGAAACTAGGGAAAATCACTAGACCATTCATGTATGACCTAAATAAAATCCCTTACTATTATACAGTGGAAGTGACAAATAGATTCAAGGGATTAGATCTGATAGACAGAGTGCTGAAGAACTATGGAAAGAGGTTCATGACATTGTACAAGAGACAGTGATCAAGATCACCCATAAGGAAAAAAAAAAGGCAAAAAGGCAAAACAGTTGTCTGAGGAGGCCTTATGAATAGCTGAAAAAAGAAGAGAAGCTAATGGAAAGGAGAAAACGAAATATATACCCATCTGAATGCAGAGTTCTAAAGAATAGCAAGGAAAGATAAGAAAGCCGTCCTCAGTGATCAGTGCAAATAAATAGAGGAAAAAAATAGAATGGAAAAGACTAGAGATCACTTCAAGAAAATTAGAGATACTAAGGGAAGATTTCATGCAAAGATGTGTTCAATAAAGGACAGAAATTTGATGGACCCAACAGAAGCGAAATATATTAAGAAGAGGTGGCAAGAATACACAGAAGAACTATAGAAAAAAGATCTTCATGACCCAGATAACCACAATGGTGTGATCACTCACCTAGAGCCAGACATCCTAGTATGCAAAGTCAAGTGGGCCTTAGGAAGCATCACTATGAACTAGCATCACTAGTGGAGGTGATCGAATTCCGGTTGAGCTATTTCAAATCCTAAAAGATGATGCTTTGAAAGTGCTACACTCAATATGCCAGCAAATTTTAAAAACTCAACAGTGGCCACAGGACTGGAAAACATCAGTTTCCGTTCCAAACCCAAACAAAGTCAATGCCAAAGAATGCTCAAACTACTGCACAATCACACACATCTCACACATTAGTAAATTAATGCTCAAAATTCTCCAAGCCAGGCTTTGACAGTATGTTAAATGAGAACATCCAGATGTTCAAGCTGGGTTTAGAAAAGCCAGAGGACCCAGAGATTAAATTGCCAACATCCGTTGGATCATTGAAAAGGCAAGAGAGTTACAGAAAATAATATTTACTTCTGCTTTATTGAATATGCAAAGTCTTTGAGTGTGTGGATCACAAAAAAAAATGTGGAAAATTCTTAAAGAGATGGGAATACCAGACAACCTGACCTGCCTCCTGAGAAATCTGTATGCAGGTCAAGAAGCAAGAGTTAGAACTGGACGTGGAACAACTGGTTCCAAATTGGAAAAGGAGTACTTAAAGACTGTATATCATCATCCTGCTTATTTAACATGTATGCAGAGTACATCATGTGAAATGATGGCCTGCATGAGGCACAAGCTGGAGTCAAGATTGCTAGGAGAAGTATCAATAACCTCAGGTATGCAAATAACACCACACTATGGCAGAAAGTGAAGAGGATCTAAAGAGACTCTTGATGAAAGAGGAGAGTGAAAAAGTTGGCATAAAGCTCAACATTCAAAAAGCTAAAATCATGGCATCCAGTCCCAACCACTTCATGGCAAATAAATGGGAAAACAGTGGAAGCAGTGGCAGACTTTATTTTCTTGGCTCCAAAATCACTGCAGATGGTGACTGCAGCCATAAAATTAGAAGACACTTGCTCCTTGAAAGAAAATCTATGGCCAACCTAGACAACATATTAAAAAACAGGGACATTACTTTAGCAACAAAGGTCTGTGTAGTCAAAGCTACGGTTTTTCCAAAAGTCATGTATGTATATGATAGTTGTACTATAAAGAAAGCTGAGCATTGAAGAATTGATGCTTTTGAACTGTGGTGTTGGAGAAGACTCTTGAGAGTCCCTTGGATTGCAAGGAGTTCCAACCAGTCAATCTTGAAGGAAATCAGTCCTGAATATTCATTGGAAAGACAGATACTGAAGTTGAAACTCCAATACTTTTGCCACCTGGTGTGAAGAACTGACTCATTTGAAAAGACCCTGATGCTGGGAAAGGCTGAAGGCAGGAGGAGAAGGGAATGATAGAGGATGAGATGGTTAGATGGCATCACTGACTTGATGGACATGAGTTTGACAAAGCTCCGGGAGTTAGTGATGGACAGGGAAGCCTGGCGATTGAGAGACTAACAGAACTGAACTGAACCAGGGGATTCCCATACATAGTTTAAAAATCACCTTTATGAGCAAGTTCTTTGTAATTATTGAATACTCTGAGAAAGCAACTTCAGATTTAATAGCAAAGAACTGAAACTACTCTGGAATATCTGCAGACCAGACTATGAGTACAATGTCTGAAGACTGACAGAGAACCACAGAAGATTCAGGAATGTCTTCCAAGTATATGAGAGTGAGAAATTCAGGAAAATAGAAGCAATGAAAGAGAGATTCATTTTGACAGCAGTAGCGGAAATGGACCTTTAAAAAGAGACGAGGAACCCAAGCAGAACAACCTTTAGGGTATAGATGGTATTTTAAACCTGGGATTAATTAACTGAAACACAGATAGAAGGAAGAGATAAAGTTGAAAACCAAGACAATAAGACTTTATCTCAAATTTTGGGATCAATTTTGGGAAAGGTTTATTTAGATGATATATTCCTAAAATAATGCTCAATATAAAAAAATACACAAAATGCATTTTTCTCTAAAACATTTAATTGCACACAGTGATACTAATAAGACCAAATCAGTTTAATAGTTTCAAAAATTTTATATGAGTTTACAATTTACATAGTATTTTCATGTATTATCTTAAAATAACACTGTTTAGTTGCTAAATCATGTTCACGTCTTTTGTGACCCCATGGACTGCAGTGCACCAGGCTCTCTGTCCATGCCATTTCCCAGACAAGAACACTGGAGTGTATTTTTGAGATTAATCCTTTGTCTGTTTCCTCATTTGTTATTATTTTCTCCCAATCTGAGGGCTGTCTTTTCACCTTACTTATAGTTTCCGGAGGTGGGAGGGGGGATCGGGATGGGGAATACGTGTAACTATATGGCTGATTCATGTCAATGTATGACAAAACCCACTGGAAAAAAAAAAAAAGTTAAAAAAAAAATAAATAAATAAAAAAATAAAAAGGAAAAAAAAAAAAGAACACTGGAGTGGGTTACCATGTCTTTCTCCAGGGGATCTTCCCAACCCAGGGATCAAACTCACATTTCCTGCTTTGGCAGGTGGATTCTTTACCACTGATCCACCAGAGAAGTTCAAAGTAGCAACAGTCACCACTAAGAAATTCTAGCAGAATTTCTTGAAATTTTCCTCAAGAACACAGAGGTTCTATATGGCAGAACTCACAAAATTCAATCTTAACAGAACCTGGTATTTGATATTTTCCAGAATAATACACAGGTTTTAAGTAAAATGTCATTTAAAACTTTTCACATCTCTCATATTCTATACATGAGCTTGATATCCTAAACTTAAATCTTAACTGTCTAAAAGTATATTATTCCATACTATAGGAAATAAACAACTAATGGATCTTAACAGCTATTCTTTTATAGTATTGTTACACTTTAAAATTGTCATGTTTTGACTTAATCATTAGTAAGTAACTATCATTTTATTTCTAGATAAGATTGCAAGATAAACCAAAGCAAAACTTAATTACTTCAATTTCATCTTACAATTTCAGGTGAAGTTAAAATAGCCATCATCAATGTAAGCATCTTACCTGCAGTACACTTAAGATTTTCCAGGATATCTGCCTTCTGATAAATTGCATAGATCTTATTTAGAATGATTGTCAGGACACTGTTTCAATGCAATGAATCTTAATGACTCCACCATTGATTAATTGCTTGCCTAATTGTGAAAACTGAATTAAATAAATTAGGAGCAAGAAAAATCAATTTGTCAGCCTCACAGCCCAATTAAGTTATAAAGTTGAAAAATACAGATTCCACATTTAAGAAAAAAAAAATCTCTTTGTAAACTCTTTTACTTAATTAGGAAGCAAGTTAAATTTCCTTCAGAAAGCAGTAGTCACTATTAAAAAAAATCAACTTGATTCTCCTCTTTTTTTAGCATCAAGATCAATCTTTCAAGTTTCTCAGATGTAATCTTTCTCAATTTTTTTTTCAATTTCTATTCAATTATTCTTTCCCCTGCCCCCTTGACTTTAGTCTTTGAACACTTCAAACTTTCATACCTACTATGGCTGATTAGTGATCCAGTGGCTGTCAGTTGCCTAACTCTATAAAGATTATAGTACAGTAACTTTCCAACTATGAGCTTACATTATGAATGTTAGATTTATCTCATCATTCCTCTATATGTAACTAATGTCATTGCTCACCTGTCATAATTACTATTTTCCCAAACATGTTGACTACTTCTGCCCTTCTGTTTACCCCATTCAGTCTTTTGGGTGATTACATGACATTTCTGTGACTTGCCTAGAAGCCCAGTAAAGAATATGCCTTCCAATGCAAAGGATGCAGTTCCCCGATTAGGAAATTAAGATCCCACTTGCTTCAGAACAAATAAATCCATGTCAGCAACTACAGAGCCCAAGCACCACAACTACTAGAGGCTGTGTGAAGCAAGGAAGACTCAGTGCAACCAAAAAAATGACATTACCACAACTAAGGTTTATGTTTTACTTGCTATATTCCAGATACTCTTCCAGGAATTTCACATATAATATTTTATTTTAATCCTCATAAATAACCTTCTGAGGTGAGTACAATTATTTTCACTATTTTGTTGATGAGAAAATTGAAGTATAGAGGCTAAAGTTAAACAACTAGAAAAAGGGGGAGCTGTGAATTTCATAGGACTTAAGCACTTTTGTTTTCATAAGAACATTCTTTCAAGAAAAAAATTAAAAATTATGTTTTAGTGCTGCCATGATATAAAGATAAATATGTTGATGTTATATTAAAACACTTTTTATATAAAAGTCCATTCCCCTTCTACTTTTGCAAGAAATGAAATATTTTATGCAGTTCTCTAAGATAATTATGAGCCTCAGGTGCTGTGTGCCTAATCAATTGTGCCTAATCAATGTCATCCCTGACCATCAGCTAAATGCCAATCTGGTCTCCTAAAAGACTATATGTGTTTCCTAGATCTGAAGTATTAACACAATTTTATAGTATTTTTTTAATTAATGCAATTTTTGAAAGTTACTTTCCATTTATAGTTATTAAAAATATTGACTATATTCCCATATTGCACAATACATCCTTCAGCCTATGTTATATCAATAGTTTGTACCTCCCACTCCTACACTCCTCTATTGCCCATACCTGTATCTAGCCTCACTGATAACCAATATTCTGTTCTCTATAAACTGTGAGTCTGCTTCTTTTTTTTTTTTTTTTGCTTTATTCACTAGTTTATTGATTTTTTAAATTCCACATATTATTGATATTATATGCTTTATATATGTAAATGTCTGATTTAATGGCTTCCAAGTTCCTTTCAAATGGCGAAAATTCATTCCATTTTTATGGCTGAGTAGTATTCCATTGTGTATATTGCCACATCTTCTTTATTCATTCATGTCTTGATGGGCAGATAAGTTGCTTCCATATCTTGGGATTTATAAAGCTGTTATGAACACTGGGTGCATATTTCTTTTTAAATTAGTATTTTTGTCTTTTTTGGACATACATCCATAAGTGGAACTACTGAGTTGTAATGGCAGTCCTATTTGTGATTATCTGAGGAAACTCCATACTGTTTTCCATAGTCGTTTCTAAAGTTTACATTCCCACAACAGGACACAAAGGTTCCATTTTCGCCACATCCTTGTCAATATTTTTTACACCTTGCCTTTTTGATAATAGACATTGTAACAGATATAAAGTGATATCTCACTGTGATTTTGATTTGCATTTTCCCCATGATTAACAGTGTTGAACATCTTTTCATGTGCCTGTTGGCCATCTGCATTTGCTGTTTGGAAATATGTCTATTAGGTTTTTCTGTACATTTTTTTGATTGAGTTGTGTTTTTGATATTGAGTTATATGAGATGTGTTCTATTAATCCCTACTGGCCATAGCATTTGCAAATAGTTACAATCTTTGCAGTTTTATTATAATTAACCTTTGCTTTTCTTCAATGACATTTATCATATTAAGTTTCATGATATAATAAGCTGAATATGCTTTGCTTTCCTTAATAAATTATCAACTTCCTGAGTATAGTAACACTTACGTGTGTGTGTGTGTGCTCAAAATATATCATATTTACTTTTGATATCACAGTGCCTAGTAGCATCTCACATATATTTCAGTAAATTTCTGTTATATTTTTAACAAAATAACAAATACTAAATCTTTATTAAGTACTTTACTAGTTCAATACTAATAATTTAAGCAAACATAATTCAGCTGATTTATGTATCATTAAAGAAGAGTTAATGGCCTGAACTGCCCAGAAATTATGATATATTTGCATTTTTAATTTGAACACTTTTTCATGCTCTGCATTACAAATTGCATAAATTCAATTTCAAGGAAACAATAAACAGTTAATACCTTATATGGATTTATTGGATCTTCCCTGATGGCTCATATGATAAAAAATCCAAAGTTCCTTGCTGAAATTTTTCAATTTGAATTTTCAGACTTAAGTCATTTTTCTTGCATTGGGTATGAGAAATAGCATGTGCAAATTATTCAGGAAAATGTAGCTCAAATTTTATATGTAAGACTCTCTTTCTATATTAAAATAATAGCATGTTTCTGAACTGTCTTTAAAGATACAGATGTCCCTTTTCTACTTTAAGCATTCCTCAGTCTACTGAATGTTTAACTCATGTCACATTCATACTATATTTTTGTGGAGCCTATCAGTTCAAGTCATACAGAGAGATACATATTTTTGATTGTGTGTTTCAATTCACACTGTTCCCACCCATTTCTAGTTTCAGTGGCAAATTTGAAAAATAATTGCTAATAGATGATTGCAGGTATTTCCTTCCTCAGATGCATTTACATCTTAGCAGAAAACAACCTAAAAACAGTTTAAAACTTCTGAACCAGCAGGAAAACCCCTTTTCTAATTCTAAGAATGTCTTTATGAGATTTTTTGAGAGGTCTTTGTACATAGAGATGGAAATATATTAACAGTATATAGCCTGCTCTTTTTTTTTTTTTTTTTTTTGCCTTTCACCTGTTTTCCCTGCTTTTATAGTATACCCAGCAAATTTTGTTGCCACTCTTGAAAAGCATATAATGTAAAATCAAGTTTCTATCACAATAGTCAGCATATCACTTAATGGGCAAATTTTTGCTTCAGTGTAGATGTGCCAATTAAAAATTTGCTGTAATTTTCTTTTTTTAACATGCATACTCAGATCATATCTCAACTTCCATAAACCACTCATGAAATGCAAGTATTTTCAAACTCAATTAAGTCCTTTTATGCTTCATTAGATATAAATGCATAAGCCAATTCCTGTTAAGCTTTATGGACATTTTTAACTGGCTTAGGCTTTGTTAGTGGTATTTAGAATAGTCTTGCCTACTATGTGATGAAATATGAAGTAAGAACATTTTTAGTAATGGAAACTTTTAAAAATTTTATTTAAATATATAAATTTAAAATATTTTACCCTAATGGACATTTATTTTAAGGTTTATTGCATTAAATCCATTAGAGATCAGTAGGTATTGCATGGTTCATGAATTGTTCACTCTTTTGTTTTCTGATTTTGATTTGCCCCATTATAATACTTAATCTAGAGAAGAGTCTATATTTCCAACAGAGGGGGTACTCTCATATACTGAGACAAATGAAGAATTACTCAGCAATGCTACTTAGTTATGCATTTAAATGTGATAGCAAGACATTTCAAGACATGCTAATTTAAATATGGTCTCATAAAATGATTTCTACCATTGATTGATGAAGACAATCATTCGTGAAAGTGTTTGAAACAGAGATTACCAAGCAACACACTTTTCTAAATTAATTGTTTTCTAAAGCTGCAACTGAGGGAAAACAATGTTTTTAAATATTTCTTAAGATAATTTTAATGAGATTAGCTTTCTCTTTAATATAAATGATACAAATACTCTCTAAATATTTGTTTTATTCATAGACAATCACTTTATGCTAAAATAATATTTTAAATGTATAAATGAAGGAAATAAATGACTGTCTAAATTAAGAAGAAAAAGCCAACAAAAAGAGAAGGAAATTTCAAAGAAAAACAGTTCAGAAGGATCATGGAAGTGAAGTGGAAAAGAAGCTCCAGTAGGAAACCAAAAAATTATTTATACCTGACAGGAGTAGAGAGAATTTGAGAGTTATAAAACACCTCAGGAATCACCTTAGAATTGAGGAACTTTTTGCCAGTTACCTACCCCCCCCCCCCCCACACACACACACTTAACTTAGAGAAGCCAAGACTAAGCAAAAGTCTGAAATTTGAATTGAAGTTTGTGCTGTTCTAACATGACCTCCATGATGCTTGCTCCTTGAAATAAAAGTTATGACCAACATAGACAGCATATTAAAAAGCAGAGACATTACTTTGCCAACAAAATCCATCTAGTCACAGTTACGGTTTTTCCAGTAGTCATGCATGGATATGAGAGTTGGACTTTAAAGAAAGCTGAGTGCTGAAGAATTGATGCTTTTGAACTGTGGTGTTGGAGAAGACTCTTCAGAGCCCCTTGGACAACAAGGAGATCCAACCAGTCCATCTTAAAGGAAATCAGTCCTGAATATTCATTAGAAGGATTGATGTTGAAGTTGAAACTCCAATACTTTGGCCACCTGATATGAAGAACTGTCTTCATATGAAGACATTAGAGGATGAGATGGTTGGATGGCATCACTGACTCAATGGACGTGAGTTTGGGTAAACTCCGGGAGTTGCTGTTGGAGAGGGAGGCCAGCGTTCTACAGTCCATGGGGTCACAAAGAGTCGGACACAACTGAATGACTGAACTAATCTGAACTGACCATGACCTCATTAAGATCAATTAGATAAAGATGTTCTTAAGACATCTTGACTCAATATTCTATGCTTATCTTTAAATGCAGGATGGTTTTAATTATTATTTAACTGAAATTCATAATTCCATAGCCTGTCTGAAAAAATTACCATAAAAATAATTAAATAATTAAATTTTACTTAAGAGTAATTTTTTTGTAGAACCGCTCTTAAAAAAATAGAATTTAAGTAATCATAGATTATTATTACATGGTTCAATATGGTATTAAGAAAGTGATGTGATTGGATAGAAAAATACCTTAAGGTAATACATAATGTAGTTGTTGGTGTTTAGTTGCTAACTCTTGTCCAGCTCTTTGTGACCCCTTGAACTGCTGCATGCCGGCTTCCCTGTCCTTCACTATATCCCAGAGTTTGCTCCTACTCATGTCCATTGATTCAATAATGCTATCCAACCATTTCACGCTCTGCCGCCCCTTTCTCTTCCATCCCTCAATCTTATGCCGCTTCCGAGTCTTTTCCAATGTCAGCTCTTTGCAACACGGTCAAAGTATTGGAGCTTCAACTTCTGTTTCAGTCTTTCCAATGAATATTCAAGGTTGATTTCCTTTAGGATTGATTGGTTTGATCTCCTTCCTATCCAAGGGACTCTCAAGAGTCTTCTCCAACAGCACAATTGGAAAGCACCAATTCTTCAGTGCTCAGAGTTCTTCATAGTCCAACTCTCACATCCATACATGACTATTGGGAAAAAAAAAAAAAAAAAAAACCTCACAAATACAACTTTGACTATCCAAATATTTGTTGGTAAAGTGATGTCTCTACTTTTGAATATGTTGTCTAGGTTTGTCATTGATTTTCTTCCAAGGAGCTAGTATCTTTTAATTTCATGGCTGCAGTCTCCATCCATAAAGATTTTGGAGTCCAAGAAATTAAAGTCTGTCACTGATTCCACTCTGCCCCTGTCTATTTGCCATGGAGTGATGGGACCAGATACCATGGTCTTAGTTTTTTGAATGTTGAATTTTAAACCAGATTTTTCACTCACCTCTTTCACTTTCAGCAAGAAGCTCTTTAGTTCCTCTTCCCATTCTGACATTAGTTTGGAATTATCTGCATGTCCGAGGTTGGTATTTCTTCTGGAATATTGATTCCAGCTTATGATTCATCCAGTCACATTTCACATGATATACTCTGCATATAAATTAATAAGCAAGATGACAATATACTGCCATGACAAACTTCTTTCCCAATTTTGAACTAGCCAATTGTTCCATGTCTTGTTCTAATTGTTGCTTCATAACCTGCATACAGGTTTCTCAAGAGATGGGTGGATAAAAGAGGTCTGATATTCCCATCCTTTAAGAATTTTCCAGTTTGTTGTGATTCACACAGGTAAAGGCTTTAGTGTAGTTAATGAAGCAGAAGTAGATGTTTTTCAGAAATTTCCTTGCTTTCTCTATGATGCAAGGAATGTTGGCAATTTGATCTTTGGTTCCTCTTCCTTTTCTAAATCCAGTTTGTACATCTGGAAGTTCTCGGTTCATGTATTCCAGAAGTCTGCTTGAAAATTACCCTGCTAGCATGTGAAATGAGCATAACTGTGCAGTATTTTGACCATTCCTTGGCATTGTCTTTCTTTGGAATTGTAATGAAAAGTGACCTTTTCCAGTCCTATGGCCACTGCTCAGTTTTCCAAATTTGCTGGCATATTGATTACAACACTTTGACAGCATCAGTTTTGCTCCTATTTCTATCCTTTTTTGTACCTATTCTTGCATGAAATAACCCCTTGAGATCCCCAATTTTCTTGAAGAGATCTCTAGGGTTTCCCATTTTATCATTTTCCACTATTTATTTGCGTTGTTCACTAAGAAAACTTTCTTATCCCGCCTTGCTATTCTCTGGAACTCTTCATTCAGTTAAGTATATTTTCCCTTTCTCACTTGCCTTTTCTTTCTCTTTTTTTCTCAGCTATTTGTAAGGCCTCCTCAGACCTCCAACTGTGCTTTCTTGCATTTCATTTTCTTTGGGATAGTTTTAGTCCCTGCTTCCTGTACAAGGTTAGAAATTTCTGTCCATATTCTCCAGGTACTCCATCAGACCTAATCCCTTAAGCCTACTTATCACCTCCACTGTATAAACATAAGGGATTTGATTTAAATCATACCTGAATGGCCTAGTTGTTTTCCCTATTTTCTTCAATTTATTTCTGAATTTTGCAACAAGGAACTCATGATCTGAGCTAGTCACCTCCAGGTGTTGCTTTTGCTGACTGTGTAGAGCTTCTTCATCTTTGACTGCAAAGAATATAATCAATCTAATTTCAGTATTGAACATCTGGTGATGTCCATATGTAAAGTCATTTTTTATATTCAAATGTGTAGTCTTGACAAAACTCTGTTAACTTTTTTTGTCCTGCTTCATTTTGTACTTCAAGGCCAAACTTGTCACTCTAGGTATCTGTTGACTTCCTGCATTTGCATTCCAATCCTATAATGATAACAATATCTTTTTGGTGTTAATTTTTGAAGATCTTGCAGGTCATCTTAGAACCTTTGTCCTTTGTCCTGTTTCATTTTGTACTTCAAGGCCAAACTTGTCACTCCAGATATCTCTTGACTTCCTACATTTGTATTCCAATCCTATAATGATGATAAAATCTTTTCTGGTGCTAATTTTTGAAGATCTTGCAGGTCATCTTATAACCTTTCACTTTAGTGGTTGGGGCATAAACTTGGATTACTGTGATGTTGAATGTTTTGTTTTGGAAATGAATGGAAATCATTCTGTCATTTTTGAGATTGTACCCAAGTACAGCATTTCAGACCTCTGTGTCTCTTTTGTTGCCTTGCATATATGATCATCATTATTGTCTTTCTCAATTCCATATATATATGTGTTAATATACTGTATTGTGTCTCTCTTTCTGACTTACTTCACTCAGTATAATAAACAATAGCATTGATACATGTATATTACATTCAAAAGCACTGAAATATGTATAATACATGTAAAATAGATGATCAGTGCAAGTTCGATGCATAAAGCAGGGCACTCAAAGCCGGTGCTCTGGGACAACCCAGGGAGATGGTATGGAAGGAGGTGGGAGGGGTGTTCAGGATGAGAACATTGAAATTTCAAGTATTGCTGTAAATGAAAAAAAAAAAAAAACTATTTTCTTGGAAGATAAATCCTGAAGTATATCTTCCTTTAAGAATTATGTATTTAGGAAACAAAGCCATTTTGTTACAATCATTGTGCTTTTATAATGGTAATATATCAAATAAACTCCAGACTTTGGATATCCAGAGTGTTTTTAGTATCAAGAAGTATTTTATTTTAAAAATTATAGGGCATAAATGCTAGAAGTCTCAGATACTAAAATTTTCAAAACTACCCTTTGCTATTTCTAAAGAAAACAGCATCAAGAGTTTACACAAAGGACAGGAATTCCTTAATACTATTTATTACTTAATACTTAGTTATTTATTACTTAATACTACTCTTATTGAAGAGTACTATAAATGTGAAAAGGCTTTTTTCCTCTATTACTGCTTTTTATTATACTTAGGAGTAGGAAAGATTAGTCAAATTTGTTAATAGAAATAGAGTGTGTATCCCTACATACAGGATATAGTTCTGCTTCATAGTTCTGTGTATTATAACTACATGAAAGAGGTATGTCCTGTGAACTGATCAGAAGAGAAAAATGGACTATCTGAAAGTAACTATTTCCACAATTGAAACCAGCATATTCTAGTGTTTGTAGTAAGAATACACTCACAAACAATAGGGAACCTATTTTCTAAAAGTAAGAAGAGACTAGGTAATTTTTCTTATTAGATCATATACTCAATGTAGGATGCGTTTAAACTTTTAATGCATGTCCAGTGGGCCTCAGACTTGGGCATGATAGAATGTATTCAAAATACGTAGTTGTAGGGTAGAGATTTCCATGTACCAGCGCTGTATATATTTTCTTGAAGCCCTGGTTTCCTGCTTCTCCCCCACCTTTGTCTCTCTGGAGTAGAGTACGTATCATCAAAGGAACTTCAGATAATCAATTGGATGAGAGCAAGTCAACTCTGAAAGGATTCAAAAAATAATTTGTTTGAAGTATTGTTTAAATAACTGTTTGATTGTTTTCCTTCATATCATATCAGACAAACAAGACAGGTATTTGCTCCAGGAAAATTTTCAGTCTGACAATGTTGTTTGTATATTTTTAAGTGAAAATTTGCTATTAAAGAAGCTGCTTGATTCATGTTCATATCGAAAGTTCATTAAAAAACTGAAAGGCTTCAATAATTTAAAACATTCTGTATTGCTCATAGAGATTTAAATATCAGTGCTAATTTTTATTAGCATTTTAATCTGGATGGTACCAGACTTCTACAAGATTTAAAATTATTTGAACATTTCAAATTTTTATAATCTTTCCAGTAAGGTTGTGGCTGTGATTCTGGGCTTATAAAGCACAATTTAAAGTTAATTTAAATTATTTAAGTGCTGTAGATTTTAGGGGAACTGTTTTGTCTATCAAACAGGAATTCATAATAGAAGGTTAGAATAATGTTATAAAGAAAAAACACCCTTCTAATAATATAGTAATAGTTGTTCATTTAGAATGCCATGTATTCATTTTCATCAATTCAAGATGACTTGCATTTGGATAATACTATCATTTTTGCATTGCTAATTTTTAAATAATTTTAATCAGACTGTGTTTCTCAATGATTAGCATTAAGTTAGATTGATATCCCTAGTGACAGATTTCAAATCTCTGTCCTTAGTCCCGTCTTGTTCAACAGTATGATGATAATTTGCATAATATTCTAGAAAAATGCTTATTTATAGTACTGTATGAGAGAAAGAAGGTAGGGATTAACTGAGTAAGTAAATATATTGCTACTCAGGACCTTATGACAATGGATTTTCTGTAAAAGAATGCATTTTAAGAAAAGTAAATAAAAGACTTTCACTTGAATACAAATACCTAACTGATCAAATCCAAAATTAAGGTTAGTAATTAAAATTATTAGCATATTTAAGGAAGATTTTTTTTTTTCCCTTTTTGGAGGAAGCTTACCATGAGTCATGGTGAAACAGCAAAAATCCTAGATACAACTATAATCAAGATGATTATATGTATAAGTATGTGCATAAAGGAAGTAAAAATTCCTCTCATGTATAGGATAAGACCAGAGAATTAAAATGAATTGTGATTCTTTCAAATATTTTTGAAATATTGGAATATGCTCATAAAATAGAGAATTTCAAAATACAAGATATAAATATATCTGAAGAAACCCATCAAGAAAAAAAATTGATGTTTAAGTATTTTTAATAATTTAAGGCCATGCCATCATGGGTAAGTGGAATTTATTTTGTTTGTGTATTTATGTGGAAACAGCAACATTCTGACAACAATCAAGGGTCAGAATTCAGCTACATGGCAAGATTACCTCACTACAATGAAGGCTGGAAAATAAGAGTCTAGTGGAACTGGGTCTCCATAAAGAAAGGGAGACAAGACTTGTGAACAGATAAGTACAAGAATTTTACGTTAGATACTTGAAAATAAAGTTGACCACATGACTTTCAAGCTTCTCTCCAACTTTGAGATATAGACCATACATTAAAAAGACTAAAAAATTTATGATTGCTAGTTAAAATGCAATGATTTCTACACTGGCCAATGTATATTTGAGAGCAACCAGATATTAGTAACATATAACTGCTTAACAATTTACCTGAAATTTAGTAGCTTAGAGCAAGTTATAAAATTACACACTTTGTAGTTAAAAATCTGCGTCTGGTTTATCTATTTGACTCTGGATCAAGTCTCTCATAAAACTGCAATCAGCATGTCACTGGGGGCTATGATTTCATCTACACCTCAAATGGAGATTAATTGTTTAACTCATTCTTGTTCTTATTTGCAGACTTCAGATCCTCAAGATTTTGTGGACTAAACATCCCAGTTCATCTGTAATTTTCTCCCAGAACCTCTCATAGTTCTACATCCTCTATGGAGCAGTCTTCACTTGGCAATTGGCTTCATTTAGAGAAAATAAGAAAGCAAACAAAAAGATACATCTAAGACAGAAACCACAGTTCAGTCCAGTCGCTCAGTCGTGTCTGACTCTTTGAGACCCCATGAATTGCAGCATGCCAGGCCTCCTTGTTCATCGACAACTTCCGGAGTTTACTCAAATTCATGCCCATCGAGTTTGTGATGCCATCCAGCCATCTCATCCTCTGTCATCCCCTTCTCCTCCTGCCCCCAATCCCTCCCAGCATCAAGGTCTTTTCCAATGAGTCAACTCTTCGCATCAGGTGGCAAATGTATTGGAGTTTCAGCTTTAGCATCAGTCCTTCCAATGAACACCCAGGACTGATCTCCTTTAGGATGGACTGGTTGGATTTCCTTGCAGTCCAAGGGACTCTCAAAAGTCTTCTCCAACACCACAGTTCAAAAAGATCAATTATTTGGTGCTCAGCTTTGTTCACAGTCCAACTCTCACATCCATACATGATCACTGGAAAAGCCAAAGCCTTGACTAGACAGACTTTTGTTGGCAAAGTAATGTCTCTGCTTTTAAATGTGCTATCTAGGTTGGTCATAACTTTTCTTCCAAGGAGTAAGCATCTTTTAATTTCATGGCTGCAGTCACCATCCACAGTGATTTTGCAGCCCATAAAAATAAAGTCTGACACTGTCCCATTTATTTCCCATGAGGTGATGGGACCAGATGCCATTATCTTACTTTTCTGGATGCTAAGCTTTAAGCCAACTTTTTCACTGTCTTCTTTTGCTTTCATCAAGAGGCTTTTTAGTTTCTCTTCACTCTCTGAAATAAGGGTGGTATCATCTGCATATCTGAGGTTATTGATATTTCTCCCAGCAACATTGATTCCAGCTTGTGTTTCTTCCAGCCCAGCGTTTCTCATGATGTACTCTGCAGAGAAGTTAAAGAAGCAGGGTAACAATATATAGCCTTAATGTACTCCTTTTCCTATTTGGAACCAGTCTGTTGTTCCATGCTCAGTTCTAATTGTTGCTTCCTAACCTGCATACAGGTTTCTCAAGAGGCAGGTCAAGTGGTCTGGTATTCCCAACTCTTTCAGAATTTTCCACAGTTTATTGTGATCCACACAGTCATAGGCTTTGGAGTAGTCAATAAAGCAGAAATATATGTTTTTCTGTAATTCTTTTGCTTTTTTGATGATCCAGCAGATGTTTGCTATTTGATCTCTGGTTCCTCTGCCTTTTCTAAAACCAGCTTGAACATCTGGAAGTTCACAGTTCACATATTGCTGAATCCTGGCTTGGAGAATTTTGAGCATTACTTTACTAGCATGTGAGATGAGTGCAATTGTGCAGTAGTTTGAACATTCTTTGGGATTACCTTTCTTAGGGACTGGAATGAAAACTGATCTTTTCATCCTGTGGCCACTGCTGAGTTTTCCAAATTTGCTGGCATACAGAGTACAGCACTCTCACAGCATCATCTTTCAGGATTTGAAGTAGCTCAACTGGAGTTCCATCATATCCACTAGCTTTGTTCATAGTGATGCTTTCTAAGGCCCACTTGACTTCACATTCTAGAACTAGGCAGACGCTTTACCCTCTGAGCCACCAGGGAGGTCCCACAGAAAGCACAATCTGTTAGTAATGTTTTCCCAGAAGAGACATCCTTCATTCTTGTCATAGTGTACTCATTAGAGATGAGTTGATAGATCCAGACCACAACAGAGGTGGGGAGCAACTACACTAGGGCATGGATAGCTGGAATTTGCATTCATTGGGGGCCATTTTATATGCTGTCTTCTATAAGCAGATACACTAATTTTGTGTACTAAGGTTTTTGTTTTTTTTTTTTTTTTTTTTTTTTTTTTTTTTTTTTTTTACAATCAAAGCCAATCTAGATTAAAATATGGAGTAATTATTTTTCCCTACATCACTGCAGATGGTGACTGCAGCCATGAAATTAAAAGATACTTGCTCCTTGGAAGAAAAGTCATGACCAACCTAGACAGCATATTAAAAAGCAAAGACATTACTTTGCCAACAAAGGTCCATCTAGTCACAACTATGGTTTTTCCAGGATCAAGTATGGATGTGAGAGTTGGACTATAAAGAAAGCTGAGAGCAGAAGAATTGATGCTTTTTAACTGTGGTGTTGGAGAAGACTCTTGAGAGTCCCTTGGACTGCAAGGAGATCCAACCAGTCCATATTAAAGGAAATCAGTCCTGAATAATCATTGGAAGGACTATGTTGAATCTGAAACTCCAATATTTTGGCCACCTGATGGGAAGAAATGACTCATTTGAAAAGACCCTGATGCTGGGAATGATTGAAGGCAGAAGGATAAGGGGACGGCAGAGGTGAGATGATTAGATGGCATACTGACTCAAGGGACATGAGTTTGAGTAAACTATGGCAGTGGGTGATGGTTAGGGAGGCCTGGCGTGCTGCAATCCATGGGATCCGTAAGAGTCAGACACGACTGGGCAACTGAAATAATCTCTATACAAATTTTTAAAAACCCATAATGTTGTTCAATAGCTTTTAAATGACCTGGGACAAAGACATAAACATTTGCTTCACATTCCCTCCCACCCCCCAACCAGGAACAGTTTCAAAGGCTATTTTGAAAATATTTAGCTTGATTTACTTCTCTTCTTCTCTTTTACAATCTTTCTACATGTCAGTGTCAGGACACAGGTTTGAAGCAGCAAACCACTCATTCAGAGCTAGAAAAAAAACTTGTATCAGCTTTGTATTTCTCATTACAGCAAATTTTAAGAATATTTATGTTGCATTGAAGCACCTAGTAGAATTATATATCTGGAAAAACATTATAGAAGAATAACAGGAAGAAAAATAAGTAAAGGAGATAGGGTTTTCCTTCTTTGTTCAAACCTTAGAATGTTTTGGACATCTACTTTAGCCCTTCTTTACTGGAGATGCTGAGGCTTACCTGCAAAATATCTCAATATATTGTAGAAATAAGGAGATTTTTTTGTTATTTAACTGAGTAAAATTTCATATATATGCATGTATATGTATGTTTTATTACATACACATGATATATAAACATAATGCATCTAGGTATAGGTTATATAATACATACTATATATGTGTAATGTACATGTGTACATTGTGTGTATATAATGTATTAATACACAATGTATATGCATCAAGTATATTATTTTATTTTTACTTATTCTTTATATATTTGCAATATTTATAGCCTAGGAATACATGGGGTCACAAAGGGTTGGACACAACTGAGTGACTGAACTGAACTGAATGAACACTATGGTTCTTAATTTAGGAAATTTAAAAGATGTGAATCAAAATTCTAAGATTTTTTTTTAAACTTTCTACAGTCATACTTAAAAAAAAAAAAAAAACTTTATATTTTAGTTTTTGAATAAATGAAGCCCTAAATTATTTTGTGTAATGTCTACAGATCAACACACTCCTATGTGAGGCTTATCCATCCTTTTCTTATGATCCTATTAATATGAATTAATTCTACACAGTCAAAGGCTTTGGGGTAATCAATAAAGAGGTAGATGCTGTTCTGGAATTTGCTTGCTTTTTCTATGATCCAATGAATGTTGGCAATTGGAACTCTGGGTCCTCTGTCTTTTCTAAATCCAGCTTGAACATCTGGCAGTTCTCGTTAAACTGTACTGTCGAAGCCTGGCTTGAAGAATTCTAAGCATTACTTTGCTAGCATGTGAGATGATTGCAATTGTGCAGTAGTTTGAACATCCTTTGGTATTGTCCTTATTTGGGATTGGAATGAAAACTGACCTTTTCCAGTTCTGTGGCCACTGCTGAGTTTTCCAAATTTGCTGGCATATTGAGTGCAACACTTTCACAGCATCATCTTTTATGATTTGATATAACTGGAATTCCATCACCTCCACTAGCTTTGTTTGTAGTAATGCTTCCTAAGCCCCACCTGACTTTGCATTCCAAGATATCTGGCTCTAGTTGAGTGATCACATCATCATGGTTTTCTGAATCATGAAGATCTTTTTTTTGTATAGTTCTTCTGTGTATTCTTGCCCCGTCTTCTTAACATCTTCTGCTTCTGTTAGGTCCATACCATTTCTGTCCTTTATTGAGCCCATCTTTGCATGAAATGTTCCCCTGGTATCTCTAATATTCTTGAAGAGATCTCTAGTCTTTCCCATCCTATTGTTTTTCTCTACTGGGGACACATACTGTTTAGTAAATGATAGTTTTTAAACTTATTCTTAATACTGTTATTTCCCTCTCCCCTACCCTGTTCCTCCTACACAAATTTAGAATGTCTGGAGGTTAAAGAATAATTAGGTTAATCTTGACCTGAGGTTATTATCTTCTAGACCACCAATTGATAAGTTCTAGATAGGACTCTCAATTCAGAAGTGAACAACTATCTGTCATCCCTGCAGTCTTTCATCTGAGAGGATAATCATGAAGACCACACTTGCCACCTTCAAAATATATATATCATTCAGAAAAACACTCAAAAGTTCACTGAACTTAAAATATGCTACATTTAGTGCTTCTTCTATCCACAAAACCTGTCATTCTATCATGGATGGAATTTAGATTTATTTATATTTTTCACTACTTGTCCTCCTAAATCCATGATGGTTTTTATTTTGTAATATATGATTTATTGGAATATGTAAGTTTATTACTTGGCTACCCTTCCCCTAGTTGCTAGTAAATGATACTGATGATAATTTTTAGCATGTGGTCATCTTTAAGTAGTAATATAATTATACAAAGTTAAAGAGTTTCTATTAAAAATATTCTAATTTTTCAATATGTCAAATTATCCTCTAACACTAATAAGAATCTTTATTCCTAATTTTCCAAATACAGTACTCAAATTATGAGTACAGTCTCATAATGAGGCTCTTTTACTTTATGCTTCAAATTAAAGCAATATATTCACTCACTAAGTGTTGGCTAAGTGCCTGCCTTGTGACAGATAGTATATTATGCAGCATAGTTACATGGAAAGAAAACCATTTCCTATTTGCAAAGGAATAGTCATGTGAAAGAGACAATACTGGTACATATTTATTCAGAATTCCAGACCATCTATAAAGAAAAACTTTGGTATAAGTTCAATTAAAAAATTGCAAGACTACAAATAGGTAGGAATTATTTTGCTAACTTTTATTGGAGTGTAATTGATTAAAAATGCTGTGTAAGTTTCAGGTATACAGCAGAGTGAATCAGTTCATCTTAGATTATTTTTAACATCGAGCTTTCAAAAGAGATGTTGAAAAAATAGTAACTTTCAATTTGAGATTTGAAGAAGGATTTTGATTGTCATAAAAAGATAAGAAAGTCTGAACAGAGATGTCACAAAGAATTAAAGTACAGAATACAAGGTGTATCTGCTTTGTACAGAGTGTGTTAAGGGTCTTATCTTTATTATATGGCCAGGAAAACTGTGAGGTGTCCATACAAAAACAACAGAAGAATCCCAAATGATAGATAAATTTGGAAGACTTGAGGAAGTCTTCAGAATTACTTCATATGTTAGAAGCTTTGACAGGTGGGCATAAGACGCTTGACAATATCAGTAACCACAGAGAAAATGCAAGATAAATATGGGACAGGGTCTCTTGAGAACTTAATATTGAACAAGTATACACATAAAGGAGGAATACATCATAAATGCTGGTGTAAGGATTTTATTGATATAAAATTATGTTCTGCATATCCACATTTTTTTTCCATTAAAGTCCAGATGCTCTTGAGTACTTTAATCTTAAATGAAAACATTTTCCAAATTGGTTATTTACTCATAAGTGGTCTTCTACAATAGAAAGTCGGTTATATGATTAAAGTTTTAGGAAGGAAATGGTGATATATGAAAGTAAAATGTGTATTTGAACTATATTTTTAGAAGTTTATATTGAGTTCTTTTTGATATATCTGCCCAACACATGATATCCATTTTATAAAAACTCTCCTGAGAGGGAGAAGTTTAACTCCATTGTTGATTTTATATAAAATTATACCCAACTGATCATAGTTGATCAGAAGAGAAATGAACTGCTAATTCATATTGTGGCTGTGAGTTACTCTTTCCTCCAAATTTGCAAGTGAAGATCAGAAATCAACTTATTTTTTGAGATTTATTTGACCTAAGAATTTGCACAATGTGAGGCAGCTTCTTCCCACCATGAGCCAGGGAAAATAAAGACAAATATTTAGACAAGTATTCACTAAATATTTATAATGAGCTAGACACAAAGATAAAATTGAGAGAATATGTAGGTACAAAAGATAAATCTAGAATGTATATGCCTTGCTTTCTACCAGCTTTCTAGTTTCTTATTCCAGTCCACTATTATCCCCCCTGACGTACAGTGTTTTGAATTACCTATGAACCCAGTTATCCTCAAAATATAGGACTACTATTTTAAATACAATAGATCAATTCATTTTCCATCATTTGCAGATGAAAGGGAAGCCTCCCTATCTCCAAACAGGCTGAGACTTTTAACACTTATCTCATAGGAACTGGATTATTTAACAAGCACATGCTATTATTTTAATGATTTTACTGATTATTGTCTTACTAATTCTCTTTCTGTTATCCGAAAAGTCTAGTAGTGAAAGCTTTTAATGTAGATTTAAATAATCTGTGTGAAGATTATGAAAAGAAAAGGGTTTGAGGTATATGAGAAAACTGAATAGATAAAACCATTATAACTAAATTCTAAAGGGCCAATAGAAGACTAGAAGTTAGATGATACTGGACAGAGGACAGAAGTATATAAAGCATGAACTTTTCAGCTATGGGAAGGACTAACACACTAACTCTTGCCTACATCCAAAAATAAGATACTGAAGATTTTAAGTTGAGAGTAGCATGATATATTTTGTTTCATAAAAGTCACTCTGGGTGCTAGACAGAGAATATAATGCTGTAGGGTAGTAATCATAATATGAACTAAGAGCATGTCACTGGATATTAAAATAAATAAATGTAGTTTATATATATTTTGGGCATGGAGTTGTGAAGACATGAGGATGGTTCAACTTAACTAGTTTATATATATTTTGGACATAGACTTGTGAAGACATGAGGATGGTTCAACTTAACTAATGCTGGATTTGAACCACTGAATGAAACCTACTATTTGCTGACATGGGGACATCTGAGAGAAGAACAAGTTAACATGAGAAAATAAAGATATAATATTGATTACACAACATTGAAATACTATTGGTCTATTGTTGTAGGGCTGTCAAGAAGAAAATCCTATTAGGGAATGTAGATAGATATATATTCTTGAATCACCTATATAGTGTCTGCATAGTATTTAAACACATGTAAATAGAAAACGAGGAGATTACAGAAACAGAGGATAAGAAGTCTGAAACTGAGGAACAAGCAATGCAAACTCCAAAATGTTAATTTGGATATGTAAGTTAGAATTAGCAAGTGAGACAGGAAGAAACAATCATAGAGTAGAATGAAAAGGATAGACAGGAGAGGCAACTGTTTAAGGAAGAGTGATCTACTGCCTCAAATGCTGCTAAGTGATACAGTAAGATGAAGACTAGATTTTTTAAATGTTTATGCAATTTGGAATTATAAAATTATGATGTTTCAAAATCCATGTTTCTGTTAAGTCATACAGCTGGGTACCTCATTGGAGTGTGTTGAATAATGAAAAGGACATGCAAAAATAAAACCAAACTAAGTTGGCAACTAATTATAGATTTTGGCATGGACAAGTAGCAGAAAAACAGTGGATATATTATGAAGGATAATTTGATAAAGGGATTTGTTTTCCCCTAAAATGAACAAAACTGAACACTGGCTTTATGCATATGAAAATGAGAAACTACAAAAAAGCTATGGTTTTGTAGCAAAGAGAAGGATAAATTAAAGTAGCAAATCAAGAGATATGATAGGCAGCTTTCAAGATGGTTTCCAGTGATAACTGTCTCCTGGTATTATTTATATATATCCTAATGGAAACCTTTCATATATTTTATCAGGAATGGCCTGAGTGGTCAATAAAATATGCAAAAATCATAATATTATAAAAGTTGGATTGCTGAGTCCATTATCAGATTTTATGGAAATTAATTTATAAAAATGGGTGCCAGTACGTAAAATTCTTTACAAATTCTCCCAATAATGCTTTTACATACAAGGAAAGATAATAATTGTTTCTCTATAGAAAATAAATTATTAAAACTCAAGAGAGCAATTAAGTAGGTTGCATTGCAACTGTTGCCCCTGCTTGAAATTATTTCTAAAGATTGAATCATATTTTTACCCCAACAAATCAGTTAGTTGTATAAGGACTTAAGTTTCTCCTTTCTGAATATCTTAGACCACACAAAAACCATATGAGATGGTCATAAATTATGCTATCTTTTAATCTGAAGTGTGTATCCCATACACTATACAAAGTTGAATAATTTTTTAAAAACTTAATTTGATAAACTGTACCTTTCAGTTGGATTATTAATCCATTATCAGTTAATATTATTATTGATATATTTGGATTTATTTATGTCTGCCATCTTTCACTTTGCTTTCTATATGTTCATGTCTTTCTTGTTCCTCTATTTCTGCTTTACTAATTCTTTGTATGAAATATTTTCTAGAGTATTACTTATTTTATTTAATGATTTTTTCACTATATTTTCAAATCAGTTGATTAACTCTATGAATTGCCATCTTCAGTTGTCAAATGCTTTGATGTGTGGGTGCTCAGTCATGTCTGATTCTTTGTGACCCCTTGGACTGTAGCCCACAAGGCTCCTCTGTCCATGGAATTTTCTAGTTGAGGATAATGGAGCAGGTTGTCATTTCCTATTCCAGGGATCTACCTGACCCAGGGATCAAACCCACATCTCTCGTGTCTTCTGCATTGGCAGGAGGATTCTTTGCCACTGTGCCAGCTTGGAAAAGCAGTCTACTTCAGATCTATACTAGTTTAATTAGCATAAATGTAGTTTAGTTTAATTCCAGTGAGATATACATAAACATTATTCCCACATACCTCTATTTCATTTCTGTCTTTTTTTGTGTGATATTTCCCTACACCCTACTAGCACGTAATCATATATTTATATTATAAAACAAACATTGCATTGTAAAAATTATTTTGTTATATAATTTTAAAGAAATTGAGGAT
Source organism: Muntiacus reevesi (assembly GCF_963930625.1). NCBI lineage: Eukaryota > Metazoa > Chordata > Mammalia > Artiodactyla > Cervidae > Muntiacus > Muntiacus reevesi. Next base: position 36,016,835 of record NC_089259.1, on the reverse strand, counting down.
AGCAAGAAAGGCAAATATATATTTATAGCTTGTTGTAATATTTTAATTTTCTGTTCCTGGTTCTTTTGTTTTGTTTTTGTTCCTGTGATTCAAATTACCATCTGATGTCATCCCCTCACTTCAATATAGTTTTCTCCCACCACATCCTTTGTGCTGCTGTTGGCAAATATGTTATATTTCTATGTTCCAGGCTTAATAATAAAATTATATACCTTTTTTATTCAATTGCTTAAAAGAAGCAAGAATATATATGCACTTGGGTCCTCATTTATAATTGCATAATTCTCCATGGTAGTGCCTTTTGCTTTTTTATGTGTATTAAAAATTGCTATATGTTTCTATTTCTTTCAATCTGTAGAATTTCCTTCAGTACTTCTTCTAAGGTAAGTTTGCTAGCCACAAATTCTCTCATTTTTTATTTCCATAAAATTGTTCTAATTTTATCTTTATTTTATAGTTTTTCTGGATATAAAATTCTTTTTTGATTATATTTTTTCTTTTTCTCTGAGCAATTTGAATGTGTCATCTCACTGACTTCTTGCTTCCATGGTTTCCAATAAGAAGTCACCTATTAATCTTATTCTTCCTTTGTAGGAAAAAGTTTCTTTGTCTTTTAGTATAATGTATCCAGATGTGGATCTCTTCATGGTTATTCTACCTGGACTTCATCAATCTTTTTTGTTATGTGTGAACCTTCTAAGTTGCTTCAGTGTGTCCTCTTCTTTGTGACCTATGGATTCTAGCCCACCAGGCTCCTTGTCCATGGGTTTCTCCAGGCAAGAATACTGGTGTGTGTTGCCATGTCCCTTCCAGGAGATCTTCCAGACACAGAAATCGAACCTGTGTCTCCTAGGTCTCCTGCATTGGCAGGAAGGTTCTTTACCACTAGTGCCACCTGGGAAGTCCTTTGTTGTATATATCAATATTTTGAAACAAATGTTGGAAGTTTTCAGCCATTAGCTTTTCTAATATTTTCTGAACATTTTTCTCTCTCTCTCCCTTTTGGTTCTCAAATTTCAAGTTGGTGAGCTTAATAGTGTACCATATTTTTGACTTGCAGCTTCCAATGTTGAACCTCTGCATTTTGAACAAGGTTGCATACATGCATTCAGGGCTTCAGGGTTCTCAAAGTTTTGTATTTGAAGTAAAGCCTCTGAAGTATGAGTGGGGTTGTGCACAAGAAGGCCCTGACCTGGCCATACTCATTAGGGATTTAGAATCTGCAGCTCTAGACAAAATGATGAGAAATGCTGGTGACATTTCATCTACGGGGAAGACACAATTGACCTTGACTAGAAAGCCCTGATTTCTTGAATAGAGCTACCTGGTATTTCCATTATGCTGAACTGTGAGGAGGCAGGAGAGAGTGGGTCTTGTTTCAAACATCACAGACTCTCTCTGTTCTTGTTAGATTACAGCAAAATTTTTTGAATATTATTTTTTTCTTTTGAAGAAAGATTCCCAGCAAATTGAATGTGTGTTATATATATATACTTATATATATATATACATATATAGGTATATATATATATACTTCAACTTATTTCATGTTTATATATATATATATATGTTTCAACTTATTTCATATATATATATATATATATATATATATATATATATATATATAGGTTCAACTTCTTTCATGAGGACTTCATTTCGTATCTAAGAGAGTCATTTCCTAGGCAGATTGATAAGAAGTCTAGGGCTCCCCGAGAAGAGAGGGGTATGGAATACTGAAAGAGGAAGAAAGGACAACCTTTTTACTTTTTTTCCTCTACTTTCCTTAGGATTATATAACAATGATCCATCCTGCCTGAGGACAGTCTCTGGATTAAACCTTCTGGCTAATCCTGTTAAAATGTAAATTATGGGAGTAGGTCTGGTGAGGTCTTTACAGCCTCAAGACCTTCTTTTGATTCATTGGAGAGTATATAACTCCATTACTAACACTAGAAAGGGGGTACTCTTTGTGCTCCCTTCTGATATCTATGTCAGAAGCTTTCTCTATCTCCTTTCAGTTCAGCTCAGTTCAGTTGCTCAGTCGTGTCCGACTTTTCGTGATCCCATGAATCGCAGCATGCCAGGCCTCCCTATCCATCACCAACTCCCGGAGTTTACTCAAACTCATGTCCATCAAGTCGGTGATGCCATCCAGCCATCTCATCCTCTGTCATACCCATCTCCTCCTGCCCGCAATCCCTCCCAGCATCAGGGTCTTTTTTGATGAGTCAACTATCTCCTTTATACTTTAATAAAACTTTATTACACAAAATCTCTGAGCGATCAAGCCTTGTCTCTGGCCCCAGATTGAATTCTTCTCCTCTGGAGGCCAAGAATCCCAGTGTCTTTGCGTGATTCAGCAACAACCTTTCATTTCTACCCCTAACACATATGTATATCTCTGAAATACAAAACCAATTTTCAGTCACAGTACAAATAAAAACTATGAATAGGTGAGAAACATTATCCTTACTGTCACATCTCATGGTGGTTATAAATTTATGTCAGTACTTCTCAAACTATAATTTGCATACTAGTTCCCTAGAGAGACTTATAAAAAGCCGCTTATAATTTTTTACGTAAGACACGGTTTCTAAACAGTTTCTTAAGTGATACCCTTTATGCTAGTCTGCAGGCCACATTTAGGGTAGCATGGTTTGATATAATTATATATAGTATATTATTATTACTATTTTTATTTAATTTATTTTTAAATTAAAGGATAATTGCTTTACAGAATTTTGTTGTTTTCTGTCACACCTCAACATGAATCAGCCACAGGTAACATATATCTCCTTCCTTTGGAACCTCCCTCCCATCTCCCTCCCCGTCCCACCCATCTAGAGTGATACAGAACCCCTGTTTGAGTTCCAGATCCATACAGCAAATTCCCTTTGGCTGTCTATTTTACATATGGTAATGTAACTTTTCATGTTACTCATTCCATACATCTTACCCTCTCCTCACCTCTCCCCATGTCCATAAGTCTATTCTCTAAGTCAGTTTCTTCATTGTTGCCCTATAAATAAATTTGTCAGTACCATTTTTCTAGATTCCACATCTATGTGTTAGAATATAGTATTTAACTTTCTCTTTCTGATTCACTTCACTCTGTATGAAAGGTTGTAGGTTCATCCACCTCATTAGAGCGGACTCATATGTGTTCCTTTTCACAGTTGAGTAATATTCCATTGTGCATATATACCACTACTTCTTTATTGATTCATCTATCAATGAAAATCCAGGTTGTTTCTAAGTTCTAGCTATTGTAAATAGTGCTGCAATGAATAACGGGATGCATGTGTCTTTTTCAGTTTTGGTTTCCTCAGGGTATATGCCTAGAAGTGGGATTGCTGGGTCATAGGATGGTTTTATTCCTAGTATTTTAAGGAATCTCCATACCATCTTCCACAGTGGCTGTATCAATTTACAGTCCCACCAACAGTGCAAGTGTGTTCCCTTTTCTTCACACCCTCTCCAACATTTATTGTTTGTAGACATTTTGATGATGGCCATTCTGACCAGTGTGAGGTGATATCTCATTGACGTTTTGATTTGCCTTTCTCTATTAATGAGCTATGTTGAACATTTTTCATGTTTGTTAACGATCTGTATGTCTTCTTTGGAGAAATGTCTGTTTAGGTCTTTTTCCCACTTTTTGATTAGGTTGTTTGTTTTTTCTGGTATTGAGTTGTATGAGCTGCTTGTATATTTTGGAAATTAATCCTTTGTCAGTTGTTTCATTTGCTATTATTTTCTCTCATTCTGAGTGTTGTCTTTTCACCTTGCTTGTAGTTTCCTTTGCTGTGCAAAAGCTTTAAGTTTAATCACTTAAACTTGTTTACTTTTTGTTTGTATTTCCATTACTCTAGGAGGTGGGACATTAAGGAACCTGCTTTGATTTATGTCATCGAGTATGTCATTACAGTTTCTGGTCTTACATTTAGGTGTTTTATCCATTTAAAGTGTATCTTTGTGTATGGTGTTAGGAGATGTTCTATGTTCATTCTTTTACATGCAGCTGTGCAGTTTTCCCACCACCATTTATTGAAGAGGTTGTTTTTGCCCCATTGTATATTCTTGCCTACTTTGTCAAAAATAAGGTACTCATAGGTGCATGGGTTTATTTCTGGTCTTTCTATCTTGTTCCATTGGTCTATATATCTGTTTTTGTGCCAGTACCATACTGTCTAGATGACTGTAGCTTTGTAGTATAACCGGAAGTCAGGAAAGTTGATTTCTCCAGCTCCATTCTTCTTTCTCAAGACTGCTTTGGCTATTCGGGGTCTTTTGTGTTTCCATATGAAATGTGAAATTTTTTGTTCTAGTTCTGTGAAAAATGCCATTGATAATTTAATAGGGATCTGTAGATTTCATTTAGTAGTATAAATATTTTCACAATATTGATTCTTTCTACCCACGAACATGGACTATCTCTCCATCTGTTAATATCATCTTTGATTTCTTTCATTAGTATCTTATAAATTTCTGTGTACAGTTCTTTTGTCTCCTTAGGTAAGTTTATTCTTTGATATTTTATTCTTTTTGCTGCAATGGTGAATGGGATTAATTACTTAATTTCTCCTTCTGATTTTTTATATTAGTTTATAGAAATGCAAGTGATGTCTGTGTATTGATTTTGTATCCTGCAACTTTACTAAAATCACTGATTAGCTCTAGTATTTTTCTAATATTATGGTTAGAGTTTTCTACATACAGTATCATATCATCTGCAAACAGTGAGAGCTTTACTTCTTCTTTTCCAACCTGGATTCTTTTTATTTCTTTTTATTCTTTGATTGCTATAGTTAGGACTTTCAGAATTATGTTGATTAATAGTGGTGAAAGTAGACACCCTTTTCTTGTCCATGATCATAGGGGGGATGCTTTCAGTTTTTCACCATTGAGAATAATGTTTGCTGTAGGATTATCATATACGGTGTTTACTATGTTGAGGTAGGTTCCTTCTATGCCCATTTTTTGAGATGATCATATGTTTTTTATCTTTCAATTTGTTAATAAGCTGTATCACATTGATTTATTTGTGTATATTGAAGAATCCTTGCATCCCTGGACTAAAGCTAACTTGATCATGGTGTATGAGCTTTTATATGTGTTGTTGAATTCTGTTTGCTAAAATTTGTTGAGGATTTTTGCATCTATGTTCATCAGTAATATTGGCCTGCAGTTTTCTTACTTTTCTTTTCTTTTCTTTTTTTTTTTGTGTGTGTGCGTTTTCTTTGGTTTTGGTATCAGGGTGATGGTGGCCTTGTAGAATGAGTTTGGAAGTGCTCCTTCCTTGTCAATTTTTTGAAAGAGCTTCAGAAGGATAGACATTATCTCTTCTCTAAATATTTGATAAAAAATCTCCTGTAAGGCCATCTGGTCCTGGGCTTTCCTTCTTTGGGACATTTTTGATCACAGCTTCAATTTCAATGCTTTCAATTGAGTTGTTCATAATTTCTATTTCTTCCTGGTTTACTCTTGGAAGATTAAACTTTTCTAAGAATCTGTTCATTTCTTCCAGGTTATCCATGTCATTGCCATATAGTTTTTCATAATAGTCTCCTATAATTCTTTGTGTTTCTGCATTTTCTGTTGTAATTTCTCCTTTTTCATTTCTAACTTTGTTGATTTGATTCTTCTCTCCCCCCCCCCCCCCCTTTGATGAGTCTGGCTAAAGTTTTGTCATTTCTGTTTATCTTCACAACAAAACAGCTTTTTGTTTCATTAATCTTTACTATTGTTTCTTTTCTTTTTCATTTGTTTCTACTCTGATCATAATGATTTTCTTGCTTCTACCCCTTTTGGGACTTTTTTGTTTCTGTTTTTCCAATTGTTTTAGGTGTAAAGCTAAGTTGTCCATTTGATGTTTTTCTTATTTCTTTTTTTTTTTTTTCTTATTTCTTGAGGTAGGATTTTATTGCTATAACTTCCCTCTTAGTACTAGTTTTGCTGCATCCCATAGGTTTTGAGTTGTCATATTTTCATTGTCATTTGTTTCTAGAAATTTTGATTTCTTCAGTAACTTGTTGGTTATTTAGAAGCATATTGTTTAATCTTCGTATGTTTGTGTTTTTTACTTTTTTTTTTTTCTTGTAATTGATATCTAGTCTCGTAGTGTTGTGGTCAGAGAAGATGTTTGATATGACTTCAATTTTCTTAAATTTACTGAAGTTTGATTTGTGACACAAGATGTCATCTATCCTGTAGAATGTTCCAAGTGCACTTGAGAAGATGCTGTATTTTTCTGCATGTGGATAGAATATCCTGAAGCTATCAATGAGATTCATCTCATCTAATGTATCATTTAAGAACTATGTATCCTTGTTTTGATGATCTGTCCATTGGTGTGTGTGGGGGGTGTTAAAGTCTCCTATTATAATTATGTTACTGTCAATTTCTCATTTTATGTCTGTTAGTGTTTGTCTTATATATTGAGGTACTCCTTTGTTAGGTGCATAGATATTTGCAATTTTTATGTCTTCCTTTTGGATTGATTCCTTGGTCATTATGTAATGTCCTATCTTATTTTTGTAATCTTCTTTATTTTAAGGTCTAATTTGTCTGATATGAGGATTGGTACTCCAGCTTTCTTTTGCTTCCCATTTTTCATGGAATATATTTTTTTCATCCTCTCACTTTCAGTCTATAGGTATCATTAGGTCTGAAGTGGCTTTCTTGTAGACAGCATATATATGGGTATCATCCAGCCAATCTGTGTCTTTTGGTTGGAGCATTTAATCCGTCTTCATTTAAAGTAATTATTGATGTATATGTTCCTATTGCATTTTCTTAACTGTTTGGGGTTGATTTTGTAATTCTTTTTCTTATCTTGTACTTCTTGATGATATAAGCCCCTTTAATAATTTGGTGTAAAGCTGGTTTGATGGTACTGAATTCTCTTAACTTTTGTTTGTCTGAAAAGTTGTTTTTGTTTGTTTTTTTTTTTTTTTTTTTTTTTTTTTTTTCATTTCAGTACTTTAAATATATCCTGCCGTTCCCTTCTGGCTTGCAGAGTTTCTGCTGAAAGATCAGCTGTTAAGCACATGGGGTTTCCCTTGTATATTACTTGTTGTTTTTCCCTTGTGCTTTTGATATTCTTTCTTTGTGTTTAATCTTTGTTAGTTTCATTAGTATGTGTCTTGGTGTGTTTCTCCTTGGGTTTATCCTGTATGGGACTCTTTGTGCCTCTTGAACTTTATTGGCTATTTCTTTTTCCATGCTGGGGAAATTTTCAACCATAATCTCTTGAAAAATTTTCTCATACCCTTTCTTTTTCTCTTCTTTTTCTGGGACCACTATAATTCAAATGCTGGTGTGTTTGATATTGACCCAGAGGTCTCTGAGACTATACTCAATTATTTTCATTCAATTTACTTTATTGTGCTCTTCAGAAGTTATTTCCACCATTTTATCTTCCAGCTCACTGATTCGTTCTGCTTCAGATATTTTGCTTTTGATTCCTTCTAAAGTATTTTTAATTTCAGCAATTGTGTTGTTTGTCTCTGTGTTTATTCTTTAGTTTTTCTAGGTCTTTGTCAATTGAGTCTTGCATTTTCTCCATTCTGTTTTCAAGGTTTTTTTATCATCTTTGCTAACATTATTCTGAATTATTTTTCAGTTAGTTTGCCATTTCCTCTTCATTTATGTGAACTTCTGTGTTTCTAGTTTGTTCCTCCATTTGTGTAGTATTTCTCTCCCTTTTCATTATTTTCTTTTCTTAACTTATTGAGTTTGAGTTCTCCTTTTCCCAGGATTCAAAGTTGAATTCTTTCTTCCTTTTGTTTTCTGGGCTGGAAGAAGCACAAGTTGGAATCAAGATTGCCAGGAGAAATATCAATAACCTCAGATATGCATATGGCACCACCTTTTTGGCAGAAAGTGAAGAGGAACTAAAAAGCCTCTTGATGAAAGTGAAAAAGGACAGTGAAAAACTTGGCTTAAAGCTCAACATTCAGAAAACTAAGATCATGGCATCTGGTCCCATCACCTCATGGGAAATAGATGGGGAGACAGTGGAAACAGTGTCAGACTTTAATTTTGGGGGCTCCAATATCACTGCAGATGGTGACTGCAGCCATGAAATTAAAAGACGCTTACTCCTTGGAAGGAAAGTTATGACCAACCTAGATAGCATATTAAAAAGCAGAGACATTACTTTGCCAACAAAGGTCCGTCTGGTCAAAGATGTGGTTTTTTCCAGTGGTCATGTATGGATGAGAGAGTTGGACTGTGAAGAAAGCTGAGCGGCAAAAAAATTGATACTTCTTAACTGTGGTGTTGGAGAAGACTCTTGAGAGTCCCTTGGATCGCAAAGGAGATCCAACCAGTCCATCCTAAAGGAGATCAGTCCTGGGTGTTCATTGGAAGGACTGATGCTGAAGCTGAAACTCCAATACTTTGGCCACCTGATGAGAAGAGTTGACTCATTGGAAAAGACCCTGATGCTGGGAAGGATTGGGGGCAGGAGGAGAAGGGGATGACAGAGGATGAGATGGCTGGATGGCATCACCGACTCGATGGGCATGAGTTTGAGTAAACTCCGGGAGTTGGTGATGAACAGGGAGGCCTGGCATGCTGCTATTTATGGGGTCGCAAAGAGTCAGACACGACTGAGTGACTGAACTGAACTGAAGGCTGGTTCAGTGGTTTGTTTAAGCTTTGTATAGGGTCAGATTTGTGATGAGTTTTTTGTTTGTTTCTTTGCTTTTCCTCTGATGGGCAAGGCTGAGTGAGGTGTCAATCCTGTCTGATGATGATTTGATCTGTATTTTTGTTTGTTTGTTTATTGTTTATATGAGGCCTCCAGAACAGGGTGGGACTGCTGGTTGGGTGATACCTCATAGTCAAGTGGTTTCCTTTTTGTGAGTTCTCTCTATTTGATACTCCCTAGGGTTAATTCTCTGGTAGTCTAGGGTCTTGGACTGGGTGTTCCTACTCCAATGGCTCAGGGCTTGAACTCTATGAGTGTTTTAGGGACTGTGCAGAGGCATGGGTCAACAGTGGCCCACCACAGGGACAAGGTAACCTGTAGCAACAGTTCTGGTAAATCGTCTAGTTATAAGTCATCTTGAAGGCTGCCAATCTATATATTATAGTCATTCTTTTATCTCGAGCTATACACCTTTATTCTTGACAAAAAGAGATAAAAAGAGGTGTCTGTTACTTAACTGTATGCCTATAATACCTGTCAGTTTAGCTATTCAAAAGTCTGCTGAAGTTTTTTTTTTTAATGAACTACTTATGTAGTCCTTTTTAAAAAATATATATTTGTTTTAGAATGTGGTTGATTTACAATGTTGCATTCGTTTCAGATGTATAGCAAAGCAAATCAGTTAAACATAACTGATAAAGAAATTATAACTATAAAAAACTATAAACATAACTATAAAGAAAACTCAGCACTGAATAATTGAACTGTGTTGTTGGAGAAGACTCTTGGCAGTCCCCTGGACTGCAAGGATATCAAATTAGTCAATCCTAAAAGAAATCAGTCCTGAATATGCATTGGAAGTGCTGATGCTGAAGCTGAAACCAATATTTTGGCCACCTGATGTGAAGAACTGACTCATTGGAAAAGACCCTGATGTTGGGCAAGATTGAAGGCAGGAGGTGAAGAGGATGACAGAGGATGAGATGGTTGGATGACATCACCGACTAAATGAACATGAATTTGAGCAAGCTCCAAGAATTGATGATGGACAGGGAAGCCTGCCATGCTGCAGTCCATGGGGTCACAAAGAGTTGGACACGCTTGAGTGACAACTGAACTGACTGATGTATTGTCTATTTTATATATAGTAGCATGTATGTATCTATCTTGTTCTCACAACTTATTCCTCCCTCCTTCCTTTTCCACCTGGTAACTATACATTTATTTTCTACATCTGCAACTCTATTTCTATTTTCTAAATATGTTCATTTGTACCATTTTTTAGGGTCCATATATAAGTGATATCATATGACATTCATTTTTCTCTGACTGACTTCACTCAGGATGACAGTTTCTAGGCATATCCATGTTGCAGGAAATGGCATAGTTTCATTATTTTTTATGCCTGAATTTTAACCCTACCAATTTGATGGTCCTTATTGACTTTTTTGGCAAGAAGCCTCTCTCTGTTTCTGTCTCTATCTTCATTTGTCTGTCTTGCTCTCTCTCTTTTTCTATCAATTTTAATGGGGTTCACTGGGATGTAACTGTATCTTTAACTCTAACATTGATAGGGAAGTAAAGAAAACATAGTTTGGTTTTGGTTTGAACAGAATCCTTAAAGGAGTTTATTTTTTAAACTCTATTAAATATAATTAAAATAGTATGTTGATAATTGGTTATCTCAGTCATAGACTATCAGAGAATTCAGGTTCTAATGTTGTTTAACAAAAAAAATATGGAAGAGAGCTAGAAATTCTACATTTAAAAAAATTATTTTAAAATAATTTTATTTTAAAAACATGTTCAACAATATGTTATAGGGTTAGAATATATCTAAGTATTGAAGAACTTTATCTCTAGAACAAATCCATCATCTAACTAATATATTTTTACATTTGCCAAATATTTTGCAAATGTTGAAATTAACACATTAGATAATTATGCTTTATCTGTGTGTATTTCAAAATATGAGTTTAGATTTAGATTCATAGTAAAATAAGTGTCATTTTTTTTTATGTACTTGTTGATTTTATTTATTTATTTATTTTTTAAAATTTTATTTTATTAGTTGGAGGCCAATTACTTCACAACATTTCAGTGGGTTTTGTCATACATTGACATGAATCAGCCATTGAGTTACACGTATTCCCCATCCCGATCCCCCCTCCCACCTCCCTCTCCACCCGACTCCTCTGGGTCCTCCCAGTGCACCAGGCCCGAGCACTCGTCTCATGCATCCCACCTGGGCTAGTGATCTGATTCACCATAGATAATATACATGCTGTTCTTTTGAAACATCCCACCCTCACCTTCTCCCACGGAGTTCAAAAGTCTGTTCTGTACTTCTGTGTTTCTTTTTCTGTTTTGCATATAGGGTTATCGTTACCATCTTTCTAAATTCCGTATATATGTGTTAGTATGCTGTAATGTTCTTTATCTTTCTGGCTTACTTCACTCTGTATAATGGGCTCCAGTTTCGTCCATCTCATTAGAACTGATTCAAATGAATTCTTTTTAACGGCTGAGTAATATTCCATGGTGTATATGTACCACAGCTTCCTTATCCATTCATCTGCGGATGGGCATCTAGGCTGCTTCCACGTCCTGGCTATTATAAACAGTGCTGCGATGAACATTGGGGTGCACGTGTCTCTTTCAGATCTGGTTTCCTCGGTGTGTATGCCCAGAAGTGGTATTGCTGGGTCATATGGCAGTTCTATTTCCAGTTTTTTAAGAAATCTCCACACTGTTTTCCATAGTGGCTGTACTAGTTTGCATTCCCACCAACAGTGTAAGAGGGTTCCCTTTTCTCCACACCCTCTCCAGCATTTATTGCTTGTAGACTTTTGGATAGCAGCCATCCTGACTGGCGTGTAATGGTATCTCATTGTGGTTTTGATTTGCATTTCTCTAATAATGAGTGATGTTGAGCATCTTTTTGTGTGTTTGTTAGCCATCTGTATGTCTTCTTTGGAGAAATGTCTGTTTAGTTCTTTGGCCCATTTTTTGATTGGGTCATTTATTTTTCTGGAATTGAGCTTCAGGAGTTGCTTGTATATTTTTGAGATTAATCCTTTGTCTGTTTCTTCATTTGCTATTATTTTCTCCCAATCTGAGGGCTGTCTTTTCACCTTACTTATAGTTTCCTTTGTAGTGCAAAAGCTTTTAATTTTCATTAGGTCCCATTTGTTTAGTTTTGCTTTTATTTCCAATATTCTGGGAGGTGGGTCATACAGGATCCTGCTGAGATTTATGTCAGAGAGTGTTTTGCCTATGTTCTCCTCTAGGAGTTTTATAGTTTCTGGTCTTACATTTAGATCTTTAATCCATTTTGAGTTTATTTTTGTGTATGGTGTTAGAAAGTGTTCTAGTTTCATTCTTTTACAAGTGGTTGACCAGTTTTCCCAGCACCACTTGTTAAAGAGGTTGTCTTTTTCCCATTGTATATCCTTGCCTCCTTTGTCAAAGATAAGGTGTCCATAGGTTCGTGGATTTATCTCTGAGCTTTCTATTCTGTTCCATTGATCTATATTTCTGTCTTTGTGCCAGTACCATACTGTCTTGATGACTGTGGCTTTGTAGTAGAGTCTGAAGTCAGGGAGGGTGATTCCTCCAGTTCCATTCTTCTTTCTCAAGATTACTTTGGCTATTCGTGGTTTTCTGTATTTCCATACAAATTGTGAAATTATTTGTTCTAGTTCTGTGAAAAATACCGTTGGTAGTTTGATAAATCATACACCATGACCAAGTGGGCTTTATCCCAGGAATGCAAGGATTCTTTAATATCCGCAAGTCAATCAATGTAATACACCACATTAACAAATTGAAAGATAAAAACCATATGATTATCTCAATAGATGCAGAGAAAGCCTTTGACAAAATTCAACACCCATTTATGATTAAAACTCTCCAGAAAGCAGGCATAGAGGGAACATACCTCAACATAATAAAAGCTATATATGACAAACCCACAGCAAGCATCACCCTCAATGGTGAAAAATTGAAAGCATTTCCCCTGAAATCAGGAACAAGACAGGGGTGCCCACTCTCACCACTACTATTCAACATAGTCTTGGAAGTTTTGGCCACAGCAATCAGAGCAGAAAAAGAAGTAAAAGGAATCCAGATAGGAAAAGAAGAAGTGAAACTCTCGCTGTTTGCAGATGACATGATCCTCTACATAGCAAACCCTAAAGACTCTACCAGAAAATTACTAGAGCTAATCAACGAATATAGTAAATTTGCAGGATATAAAATTAATACACAGAAATCCCTTGCATTTCTATACACTAACAATGAGAAAACAGAAAGAGAAATTAAGGAAACAATACCGTTCACCATTCCAACAAAAAGAATAAAATACTTAGGAGTATATCTACCTAAAGAAACAAAAGACCTGTACATAGAAAACTATAAAACACTGATGAAAGAAATCAAAGAGGACACAAACAGATGGAGAAACATACCGTGTTCATGGATTGGAAGAATCAATATTGTCAATAAGTGTCATTTTTGAAGATAGTTCAATATATCTGCAGCTAGCACATAGCAAATAATTTGGAAACTATTATTGAAAGAAAATAAATGATTTATTCCCTTTTGCTTCTGTTCCCTTCCTTTGTTATTTAATGGTTATCTTCAGTGTTATGATTGCATTCCAATCTCTTCTTTATGTGAGTATATATTATGGATTTTTGGTTTGTTGTCTTTATGAGGTTTATATACAGTAACATTATGTATGTATGTGTAGATAAAACAAGTAGATATACATATGCTTCCTTCAAGTTGATTGCTTTAAGTCTAAAGATATTCTAAGAAACTTTCATTCCCCACTCCCCAACTATGTTTACCAATTTTGACATAGTCTTTTACATTTTTTATTTGTGCATACCTTGACTACTTATTAATAGTATAGATAATATTATTACTTTGTGTTTTAACTATCCTACTAAGTCTGTACATAGCTGATCTACTAACTTTACTCCATATTTAACTTTGTATACATGTTTAATCACTCAATCATGTCTCAGTCTTCTAATTTCATGGGATTCCCCAGGTAAGCATACTGGAATGGGTTGTCATACGCTTCTCCAGGGGATCTTCTCAACCCAGAGATTGAACCTGCATCTTCTCTGTCTCCTTCATGGCAGGCAGATTCTTTACTCATGACACCATTGAATGATCTACTATCTTTACACCATATTTAGATTTACCAATGGGATTTTTTTTATTTTATATATATATTTTTTAGATCTTCTCTTTCCTGTTTAGAGAAATTTCTTTGACATTTCTTGTATAGTTTTTTAGCTTTTGATTATTTATAAAACTTTCTCTCTCTTCCAAATCTGAATGATAATCTTGCTGGGTAGAGCATTACTGGTTGTAGTTTTTTTTTCACTTATCACTTTAGAAATATCATACCTGTAAAATTTCTGGCCTGTAAACTTTCTGAAAAGTTAGCTTGGCAGTCCTAAGGAAGTTCACTTGCATGTAACTAGTTCGACCTTTTTGCATTTAATATTCTCTCTCTCTCTCTCTCTTTTTTTTTTTTTTTTTTTTTCTATTTTAATTATATTGTTTTTTGGTGCAGACATTTTTGGGATGATATTGTTTGGGAATCTCTGCTATCTGGAACTGGATAACTGTTTTGCAGATTAGGAAAGTTTATAACTCTATCTCTTTAAATATGTTCTCTTTCCCTTTCTCACCTCTCCTATGGAAGATAATGCTATAACGTGAATGTCTATATTTTGATGTTGTCCCAGAGGTCTCTTAAACTGTCCGCATTTTTTAATTAAAAAAAAAAATCTTCTTTTTTCCTATTTAGCTTGGGAGATTTCCACTACAGTTTCAGTTTGCTGACCTGTTCTTCTGTTTTATGTAATCACTCTTCCTAGTGTATTATCTTTTCTTTCAATTATGGTAAACTTCATCTCTGTTTGTTCTTCTTTATATTTTCTAATTTTTTGTTAAGCCTTTCACTGTATTCATCTATTCTTTTCCCAAGTTCAATGAGCTTCTTTATGATCATTACCTTGAGCTCTTTATTGGGAAGATTACTTTTCTCCATTTGGCTTAATTTTTCTGAGATTTTATTTTGTTCCTTCATTTGGATTATATTTCTTTGTTTCTTTATTTTTCCTAATTCTTGTGCTTATTTGTAAGCATTAGGTGGTTTGGTTATGTTTCCTGATCTTGGAGAAGTGCCTCCGTATGTCCAACATTTTGCAACTCCATGGACTATAGCAAGCCAGGCCTCCCTGTCCCTCACCATATCCCAGAGTTTTCCCAAGTTCACGTTCATTTCACAGGTGATGCCGTCCAACCATCTCATCCTCTGATGCCCTCCTCTCCTTCTGCCCTTGATCTTTCCCAGCATCAGGAACTTTTACAACAAGTCAGCTTGTTGTCAGCTTTTTGGTCATTAAATGACCAAAATATTGGAACTTCAGTTTCATCATCAGTACCTCTTATGTGTATTCAGGATTGATCTCCCTTAGGATCAACTAGTTTGATCTCCTTGCTATCCAAAGGACTTTTGGGAGTCTTCTCAAGCACCATAGTTCAAAGGCATCAATCCTTTGGCATTCTACCTTCTCTAGGGTTCAGCTCACACAACTGTATTGACTACTGGGAAGACCATAGCCTTGACTATATAGACCTTTATTGGAGGAGTAATGCCTCTGCTTTTCAACACACCATCTAGGCTTGTCATTGCTTTCCTGCCAAGAAGCAACCACATTCTGATATCATGACTGCAGTTTAGCAGACTTTATACAAGAGATATTTTATGGAATCTAACTCTATATGCAGGTCAGGAAGCAACAGTTAGAACTGGATATGGAACAACACACTGGTTCCAAATAGGAAAGGAGTACATTAAGGCTCTATATTGTCACTTTGTTTGTTTAACTTATATGCAAAGTACATCATGAGAAAGGCTGGGCTGGAAGAAGCATAAGCTGGAATCAAGATTGCTAGGAGAAATATCAATAACCTCATATATGCAGATGACACCACCCTTATGGCAGAAAGTGAAGAGGAACTAAAAAGCCTCTTGAAGAAAATGAAAGAGGAGAGTGAAAAAGTTGGCTTAAAACTCAGCATTCAGAAAACTAAGATCATGGCATCTGGCCCCATCACTTCATGGGAAATGGATGGGGAAACAGTGGAAACAATGGTTGGCTTTTTTGGGGGGCTCCAAATTCATTGCAGATGATGATTGCAGCCAAGAAAGTAAAAGATGTTTACTCCTTGGAAGGAAAGTTATGACCAACCTAGATAGCATATTAAAAAGCAGAGACATTACTTTGCCAACAAAGGTCCGTCTGGTCAAAGATGTGGTTTTTTCCAGTGTTCATGTATGGATGAGAGAGTTGGACTGTGAAGAAAGCTGAGCGGCAAAAAAATTGATGCTTCTTAACTGTGGTGTTGGAGAAGACTCTTGAGAGTCCCTTGGATCGCAAAGGAGATCCAACCAGTCCATCCTAAAGGAGATCAGTCCTGGGTGTTCATTGGAAGGACTGATGCTGAAGCTGAAACTCCAATACTTTGACCACCTGATGAGAAGAGTTGACTCGTTGGAAAAGACCCTGATGCTGGGAGGGATTGGGGGCAGGAGGAGAAGGGGACGACAGAGGATGAGATGGCTGGATGGCATCCCTGACTTGATGGGCATGAGTCTGAGTAAACTCCGGGAGTTGGTGATGAACAGGGAGGCCTGGCATGCTTCGATTCATGGGATCGCAAAGAGTCGGACATGACTGAGCGACTGAAGTGAACTGAACTGACTGAATAGCACATTCTTCTCTGATCACCAGAGCTATATAAACTGGGGTATCCCTTATGTGTACTTAGTGGACCCTTCTGTTTTGTTAGTCAAAGCTATTGTGAATGTGCTAGTAGATAGGCTTGGTCCCTAGCCTTGTTGGCTGCTGGCCATTGTGGGCATGACCCAGGCCCTGGCATGGCTGACTTCTTGGCCTGTGAATCCCAGGGCTTATGCCAGCCCACTAGTGAGCATGGTCAGGAGCTTTGGAAGTCCCGTGGCTGGTGCTGGCCTGTGGATGGGCAGTTCTGGTTTCTGGCATAGTTGACTATGAGGCTTGGAGGTTTCCAGGACTAATGCACACCTGGTGATGGGTAAGGATTGGCCCCATGATGGCTAGCTGTGTGTCAGGTATCCTGATGCTGTTATTGGTCCACGAGTGGGCAGTGTTGGTCCTGTGGTTGCTTTTCTGAGATGCTGGGAGCTCCTGGTATTAATTGGCTAGTTCCCGGTGCTAATAGCCTAGAGGGAAGACTCGAAATGATGCTTTCCAGCACCAGTGTACTCATAAGAGAACAACTTCCCCAAAATGACTGCCACCAGCATCTATGTCCTCAGGGATGTAATATATGAAATGATACAATGTAAAATTCATTTGTAATGAGACAATGTTTAAATCATCTGTTAAGCCACAACAAACTTAGTGACTTAAAGCAATGCATGCTTTTATTTCAGTTTCTGTCAGACATAATTGTTGAACATGGTTTATCTGGGTCTACTGCAATGCTGAAGTTAAAGGATTTCTCTTAATGAGGACTGACTAGGGTCAGGTTTACAATCCAATTGCTCAGTCATGTCCAACTCTGTGTAACTTGGTATATTGTTGACCACCAGGCTCCTCTGTTCATGGTATTTCCCAAACAAGAGTACTGACTGCCACTGTTGCTAAGTCACTTCAGTCGTGTCCAACTCTGTGTGACCCCGTAGACAGCAGTCCACCAGGCTCTCCCATCCCTGGGATTGTCAATGCAAGAATAATGGAGTGGACTGCCATTTCCTTCTTCAGGAGATCTTTCCAACCCAGGAATAGAACCCACATCTCGTGCATTGCAGGCAGATTCTTTACCAGCTGAGCTATGAGGGAAGCCTAGATCCCATCCTAATTTTTTTTTAATTACTTTTTACTGAATTTGTATGAAATGGGGTGCAGCTATTAGAATTTTTAAAAACTCCCAAGTAATTGTAAAGATCATCCAGATTTGGGGATCATTAAATTATATGGTGAAACTTTACCCTTCTGGAAGTGCCAGTCCTTTCTTGAATTGCCATATCCTTACTTTACAACTTGAACAGGAACTCAGTTATTCATCTCCCAATTTAATATGTCAACATCCCAAGGAAGAAGCTGTGTCTTATTTTTTGAAGATACCTGATAATTCCACATTGTCAGAAACTTATGCTGCATCTGACACCAGCTGCTAGGTTTTTTTTTTACCAAAGATTTCTTTGAAAAAATCCATGCATGCATTACACATTAGTAGTAGAGTCACTGAGTTCCAGGTATCTGGGATCATGTGTCTGAGTGTAAACCTCAACCACAGATTATTTATATCACGAGATCTAATTTCCATTTCTAAGAGTATTCTCAAACTCACTTTACTCACTCCCACTTCTTGAAAGATTATCTGGTAAACAAACTCACATCATAACATTATTTTATTAACAGCTATTTCACTGCTTAGTTGAGTATTCATTGACAGTATCCTCAAGCTTCTGCTCATGCAATACTTATATGTGCATGTGCATTCAGGATTAATTACAATTAATAAACAATCAACATTAATCTAATCAGCAATGGTCAGAAGAGCCTCCCAGGAATATTGCTGTTAGAACCTCTCACATCTCAAGTGGGCTTTTACCATGCTGCTAAATGTGTGTGTTCACAGAATGTATTATGGGGTTTGTTTAGTGCTGGGATAGGCAGAATCAAAAAATGACCTCCAAATTTTCCACACCCATGATGTACATGCCTTGTATAATCTCCTCCCCTTGAGTATGTGGGATCTGTGACTATAATTGGATGCCATGCCTGTGATTACCTCATATGTTAAATATGAGAGGATCTATAGATATATTTAGGTTTAATAATCAGTTGGTTTTAATCAATGCAAGGTTACTTTGGGTGGGTCTGACCTAATCAGGTGCTTTGTATAAGGCTCTTGACGCCTTACCCACAGGAATTAGTAATTGTTTTAAGATGCCAAAGTTGTAGGATTTGTTGCTGAATTAAGAAAAAACAAAAAAACAGACTAATATAGATGTCCATTTTCATATCATGAAGAAAAGCATGGGTTAGAAAAGATAGCACATATCTATCTAAATATTAATACCTAGAACTCAGACAATTTTGCCACTTCTTATCATCCAAATTCATATCAGTACTTGTAATGTTTCCTCTATAGATCTAGAGTCAATGATTGTACAGGCTAAACTCAGTTTTATAGCATTCCACAAACATGGATGCCACAAAAAAAAGAAAACTACAGGCCAATATCACTGATGAACATAGATGCAAAAATCCTCAACAAAATTCTAGCAAACAAAATCCAACAACATATTAAAAAAAAATCATACACCATGACCAAGTGGGCTTTATCCCAGGAATGCAAAGATTCTTTAATATCCGCAAATCAATCAATGTAATGCACCACATTAACAAATTGAAAGATAAAAACCATATGATTATCTCAATAGATGCAGAGAAAGCTTTTGACAAAATTCAACACCCATTTATGACTAAAACTCTCCAGAAAGCAGGAATAGAAGGAACTTACCTCAACATAATAAAAGCTATATATGACAAGCCAACAGCAAACATTACCCTCAATGATGAAAAATTGAAAGCATTTCCCCTAAAATCAGGAACAAGACAAGGGTGCCCACTCTCACCACTACTATTCAACATAGTTTTGGAAGTTTTGGCTACAGCAATCAGAGCAAAAAAAGAAGTAAAAGGAATCCAGATAGGAAAAGAAGAAGTGAAACTCTCGCTGTTTGCAGATAACATGTTCCTCTACATAGAAAACCCTAAAGACTCTACCAGAAAATTACTAGAGCTAATCAATGAATATAGTAAAGTTGCAGGATATAAAATTGACACACAGAAATCCCTTGCATTCCTATACACTAACAATGAGAAAACATAAAGAGAAATTAAGGAAACAATACCATTCACCATTGCAACAAAAAGAATAAAATACTTAGGAATATATCTACCTAAAGAAACAAAAGACCTATACATAGAAAACTATAAAACACTGATGAAAGAAATCAAAGAGGACACAAACAGATGGAGAAACATACCGTGTTCTTGGATTGGAAGAATCAATATTGTCAAAATGGTTATACTACCCAAAGCAATCTATAGATTCAATGAAACCCTTTTTAAGATACCAAAGGTATTTTTCACAGAACTAGAACAAATAATTTCAAAGTTTGTATGGAAATACAAAAAATCTCGAATAGCCAATGTAATCTTGAGAAAGAAGAATGGAACTGGAGGAATCAACCTGCCTGACTTCAGACTCTACTACAAAGTCACAATCATCAAGACAGTATGGTACTGGCACAAAGACAGAAATATAGATCAGTGGAACAGAATAGAAAGCCCAGAGATAGATCCATGAACCTATGGACACCTTATCTTCAACAAAGGAGGCAAGGATATACAATGGAAAACAGATGTGAAGTTTTTTTTTTTTTAATTGAATATTAGCTATATAATAAAACTTGGATTCTCAGAAACATCTGGCAAAACTTTCGGAAAATGACATTTCTCTTAGAAATTAAAATATACCTAAACAGACAGACAGACATGCACACACACACAGACACTCAACTAGCCTGCTATCAGATGTCATGGGTTTCCCAGTTGTGTGGGCATAGCCAAATGATACATCTGTTTTATGTGATATCTGGCTTGAAAAATCCATGTCTCTCTCTCTCTCTCATTTTTTTAATGCATGTCTTTAAAAAAATTGGATACAGTAGTAATAATATTTAACTATGTGCATTAATATCACAAATCTAAACCATGATATGTAAACAGATATGTAAAATTAGACAGAATTTCTTACTTTGACATTCTAGTTTCTCATAACCATTTCTCCAAGAAGAAAACCTTGCAAAAATCACCCAGATTTTAATAGAAATTGTGTGAAGGTTAATGTCCTACTATTATTCTGCTTTTTTCAACCACTAAGACTCTGCTGGCTGTCTAAAATCATGCAGAAAGTCTTTCTAATATTCCATAACCAACCCACTTCTTGAATGAGGATGTGGACTGTCCAGTGATAGATGGCAAAATAGGCAAGTTAGTACCTTAAGAAATCTTTGTAAAGAGATTCACTCCAATTCACATAAAAATTGCAGTGGATTTTTAAAAATAAATTAACAAACCAATTCTAAAATTTATGTAGAAAATGAATTATTTACAACAGTCAAAATATTCTTGAAAGTCTCAATACTATCAATATACCTTTAAAAGAAGATGACAAGTATAGAGCAGCAGAAGAAAATTTAAAATAATGAAGTGATTTTTTCTCATCATTCTTCTAGGAAATTTCAATACTTTCTTTTACTATTATTTTAGTATCCTTGACATAGTAAGAATAACTGATAAAGGCAATAAATACATAATTATCTGACTGATGGAATAGCAAGATATTTCAAGTATAAGAAGCAAGTCTTTGATTCTACTGTGCTTTTTAAATTTATATAATGTCCAATTGACCATGACAATCATGGCATGGTAAAATTTTTTTGTATTAAAATGCAAATATTTTTTTTAAAATATTACTAAAAAAGAACAAAGTCATTGAAATAGATACATAGAAACAGTTTTGGCCTCTCAAAAATGAACTCAAAACTTTTAACTGAGATCAGCAAACAATGAAATGGTTTATATTCTAACACTGATAAATTTTGCAAAAGTTACAACCTAAACAATGCCTTATGTTCAGGATTGTATTTTTTTTAATTTTTATTTAATTTTTATTTTGTAAATAATTTATTTTTTATTGAAGGATAATTACTTTACAGAATTTTGCTGTTTTCTGTCAAACCTCAACATGAATCAGCCTATATCCCTCCCTTTTGATACTCCCACCCATCTCCCTTCCTATCCCACTCCCTCTAGGTTCATAAAGAGACACTGAGTTTCCTGAGCCATACAGCAAATTCCCCGTTGGCTATCTATTTTACATATGGTAATGTAACTTTTCACGTTGCTCATTCCATCCATCTCACCCTCTCCTCCCCTTTCACCGTGTCCCTAAACCTATTCTCTATGCCAGTTTCTCCACTGTTGCCCTGTAAATAAATACTTCATTACTATTTTTCTAGTTTCCATATATATGTGTTCGTTTCAGTTCAGTTCAGTCAGTCAGTTGTGTCCGACTATTTGTGACCCCATGAGTCGCAGCACGCCAGGCCTCCCTATCCATTAACAACTCCCAAACCCATGTCCATTGAGTCGGTGATGCCATCTAACCATCTCATCCTCTGTCGTCCCTTTATCCTCCTGCCCTCAATCTTTCCCAACATCAGGGTCTTTACAATGAGTCAGCTCTTCGCATCAGGTGGCCAAAGTATTGGAGTTTCCGCTTCAACATCAGTCCTTTCAATGAACACCCATGACTGATCTGCTTTAGATGGACTGATTGGATCTCCTTGCAGTTGAAGGGACCCTCAAGAGTCTTCTCAAACACCACCATTCAAAAGCACCAATTCTATGGTGCTCAGCTTTCTTTATAGTCCAAGTTTCACATCCATACATGACTACTGGAAAAACCATAGCCTTGATTGAATGTGGTATTTAACTTTCTCTTTCTGACTCACTTCACTCTGTATAAAAGGTTGTAGGTTTATCCATCTCATTAGAACTGACTCATATGTGTTCCTTTTTATGACTGAGTAATATCCCCTTGTGTATATATACCACACCTTCTTTATCAATTCATCTGTTGATTAATATCCAGGTTGTGTCTATGTTCTAGCTATCGTAAATAGTGCTACAATGAACAGTGGGATGCATGTGCTCTTTCAATTTTGGTTTCCTCAGCATATATGCCTAGGAGTGGGATTGCTGGGTCATAGGGTAGTTTTATTAGATTTTTTTTAAGAAATCTCCATACCATCTTCCACAGTGGTTGTATCAATTTAAATTTCCACCAACAGTGCAAGAGTGCTCCCTTTTATCCACACTCTTTCCAGCATTTACTGTTTGTAGAATTTTGGTGATGGCTATTCTGACTGGTGTGAGGTGATATCTCATTGTAGTTTTGATTTGTATTTCTCTAATAATGAGTGATGTCAAATATATTTTCATGTGTTTGTTAACCATCTATATGTCTTCTTTGGAGAAATGTCTGTTTAGGTCTTTTCCCCACTTTTTGATTGGGTTGTATGTTTTTCTGGTATTGAGTTTTATGAACTGCTTGTATATTTTGGAAATTAATCCTTTGTCAGTTGTTTCGTTTACTATTATTTTCTCTCATTCTGAGGGTTGTCTTTTCACCCTGATTATAGTTTCCTTTGCTGTGCAAAAGCTTTTAAGTTTAATTAGGTTCCATTTGTTTACTTTTGTTTTTATTTGTGTTACTCTAGGAGATGGATCACAGAGAATCTTGCTTTGACATGTCATGGAGTGTTCTGCCTATGTTTTCCTCTAGGTGTTTCACAGTTTCTGATCTTACATTTAGGTCTTTTATCCATTCAAAGTTTTTATCTTTGTGTATGGTGTTAGAAAGTGTTCTAAGTTCATTCTTTTACATGTAGCTGTCCACTTTTTCCAGCAACATTTATTCAAGAGGCTGTCATTGCCCCATTGTATATTTTTGCCTCCTTTGTCAAATATAAGGTAGTCTTAGGAGCATGGGTTTATTTCTGGGCTTTCTATCTTATTCAACTGGTCTATATTACTGTTTTTGTCCCAGTACTATACTCTCTTGATGACTGTAGCTTTGTAGTGTAATCTGAAGTCAGGAAAGTTGATTCCTCCAACTCGATTATTCTTTCTCAAGAGTGCTTTGGATATTCAGGGCCTTTTATGCTTCCATATGAATTGTGAATTTTTTTTTTTTTTTTTTGTTCTAGTTCTGTGAAAACTGCCATTGGTAACTTGATAGGGATTATGTTAAATCTGTAGATTGCACTTGGTAGTATAGTCATTTTCATAATATTGATTCTTCTTACCCAAGAAAATTGAATATCTTTCCATTTGTTTATGTACTCTTTGATTACGTTTGTGTGTAGAGTTCTATCACCTCCTTAGGTAAATTTATTTCTAGATACTTTATTCTTTTTCTTTCAATGCTGAATGGGATTGATTCCTTAATTGTTCTTTCTGAATTTTTATTGTTATTATATAAAAATGCAGGTGAAGTCTGTGTGTTGATTTTGTATCCTGCAACTTTGCTAAATTCACTGATTAGCTCTAGTAATTTTTCAATACTATCTTTAGGGTTTTTTATGTACTCAGACGCTAGTAAAGTAATGCTCGAAATTATCCAATTTAGGCTTCAGCTATACGTGAACCGTGAACTTCCAGATGTTCAAGCTGCATTTAGAAAAGGTAGAGGAACCAGAAATCAAATTGCCAACATCCACTGGATCATTGAAAAAGCAAGAGAGTTCCAGAAAAACATCTATTTCTGCTTTATTGACTATGCCAAAGCCTTTGACTAGATGGATCACAATAAACTGTGGAAAATTCTGAAAGACATGGGAATATCAGACCACCGAACCTGCCTCTTGAGAAACCTGTATGCAGGTCAGGAAGCAATAGTTAGAACTGGACATGGAACAGCAGACTGGTTCCAAAAAGGAAAAGGAATATGTCAAGACTGTATATTGTCACCCTGGTTATTTAACTTCTATGCAGAGTACATCATGAGAAACACTGGGTTGGAAGAAGCACAAGCTGGAATCAAGATTGCCGGGAGAAATATCAATAACCTCAGATATGCAGATGACACCACCCTTATGGCAGAAAGTGAAGAGGAACTAAAAAACCTCTTGATGAAAGTGAAAGAGGAGAGTGGAAAAGTTGGCTTAAAACTCAACATTCAGAAAACTAAGATCATGGCATCTGGTCCCATCATTTCCTGGGAAACAGAAGAAGAAACAGTGAAAACAGTGTCAGGCTTTATTTTTGGGGGGCTCCAAAATCACTGTAGATGGTGACTGCAGCCATGAAATTAAAAGATGCTTACTCCTTGGCAGGAAAGTTATGACCAACCTGGATAGCATATTATAAAACAGAGACATTACTTGGCCAACAAAGGTCCATCTAGTCAAGGCTATGGTTTTTCCAGTGGTCATGTATGGATGTGAGAGTTGGGCAGTGAAGAAAGCTGAGTCGAAGAATTGATGCTTTTGAACTGTAGTATTGGAGAAGACTCTTGAGAGTCCCTTGGACAGCAAGGAGATCCAACCAGTCCATCCTAAAGGAGATCAATCCTGGGTGTTCATTGGAAGGAGTGATGCTGAAGCTGAAACTTCAGTACTTTGGCCACCTTATGAGAAGAGTTGACTCATTGGAAAAGACTCTGATGCTGGGAGGGATTGGGGGCAGGAGGAGAAGGGGACGACAGAGGATGAGATGGTAGATGGCATCACTGTCTCGATGGACATGAGTTTGAGTAAGTTCTGGGAGTTGGTGATGGACAGGGAGGCCTGGCATGCTTCGATTCATGGGCTCGCAAAGAGTCAGACACGACTGAGCGACTGAACTGAAGTGAACTGAAGTGAACTGAATATACAGTAGCATGTCATCTGCAAACAGTGAGCACTTTACTTTTTGTCTGATCTGGATTCCTTTTATTTCTTTTTATTCTCTGATTGTTGTAGCTATGACTTCCAGAACTATATTGAATAGTAGTAGTGAAAGTGGAAGTCCTTGTCTTGTTCCTGATCTTAGGGGGAATGCTTTTAGTTTTCACCACTGAAAATAATGTTTGCTGTAGGCTTATCATATATGTCCTTTACTATATTGAGTTAGGTTCCTTCTACACCTTTATTTTTTTTTTCCCATAGAGTTTTAATGATAAATATGAGCTGAATTTTGTCAAAGGCTTTTTCTGCATCTATTGAGATGATCATATGGTCTTTATCTTTCAGTTTGTTAATATGGTGTATCACATTGATTTATTTGTGTACATTGAAGAATCCTTGCATCCCTGGAATAAACCCAACTTGATCATGGTGTATGAGCTTTTTGATGGGTTGCTGAATTCTGTTTGCTAAAATTTTGTTGAGAATTTTTGCATCTATGTTCATCAGTGATATTGGCCTGTAGTTTTCTTTATTAGTGATGTCTTTGTCTGGTTTTGCTATCAGGGTGATGGTGGCCTCATAGAATGAGTTTGGAAGTTTTCCTTTCTCTGCAATTTTTTGAAAGAGTTTTAGAAGGATAAGCATTAGTTATTCTCTAAATGTTTGATAGAATTCTCCTGTGAAGCCATATGGTCCTGGACTGTTGGTTTTTGGGAGTTTTTTGTTTTATTTTGTTTTGTTTTTTTTTTAATCACAGCTTCAATTTCAGTGCTTCTAATTGGGTTGTTCATAATTTCCATTTCTTCCTGGTTCAGTCTTGGGAGATTGAACTTTTCTAAGAATCTGTTCATTTATTCCAGGTTATCTATTTTGTTGCCATATACTTGATCATAATAGTCTCTGATAATCCTTTGTATTTCTGCATTGTTTGCTGTAACCTCTCCTTTTTCATTTCTAATTTTGTTGATTTGATTTCTCTCTCTTTTTTTCTTGATGAATCTGGCTAAGGGTTTGTCAATTATGTTTACCTTCTCAAAGAACCAGGTTTTAGTTTTATTAATCTTTATTATTGTTTAATTTCTTTTTCATTTCTTTCTGCTTGGATCTTTATGATTTCTTTCCCTCTAGTAATTCTGTTTTGTTTTTTTTTTTTTTTTTCTTCTTCTTCTTCTTCTTTTTCCAGTCACTTTAGGTGTAAAGTTAGGTTGTCTATTCAATGTTTTTTCTTGTTTCCTGAGGTAGGATTGTATTGCTATAAACTGCTTATATTTCTCTTAGAACAGCTAAGATTTATATATGCTAAAGATTAACTTCAAGGAGGAAAGAAAAGTTGGAACAGCAACCAAAGGAATAAATGTAGAAAAACAATAGTAGGTCTAAAAATTTAAAGCTTAAATTTAAAAAAAGAAAAGGAGGGTGGGGGAAGAAGGGGAAGAAAAATCCACAGAACTGCAAAAGCCCAATGTAGAGACATAGGTTTATGACAACAATAAACAACGTGACTGAGGAAAATGAAACAAAAGAGAGAAAAAAAAAAAAAAACTTAAAAGCTTAATTGGATTTCTTAGTGTCAATAAAATCGACATTTACAACAGAGGGGATAAAAAAGAGAAAAAAAATCCAAAATATTTTATAGAACAAGTTAAAAAAAATAAGAATTATAGATGTTTTTCTTGAGTCACTGCTGTCAGAGTCTTTTCCCGTGCTGGGAATCACAGTTCACCTTACTTCACTAGGATGCCCTCCAATACTGTACAGATCTCTGGACCTGCTGTGGGGACTGCTCAGATTCTAATCTGGTCCTACTCCTATGTGTTCTTGCCTCCAATGTCCACAGCTACCAGAGCTAGCGCATTTTCTTTTGTGGGAGCTCCCAATGACCTTTTATATATTCCATAGACAAATAGTCTGCTTAACTGATAGTGTGGATTTAACCTGCAACTTGTACAGCTGGTGGGAAGGTTTTGGATCTTCTTCCTTAGCCAAACTGCCCCTGGGTTTTAATTGTGGTTTTAGTTCCTCCTCTACATGTGGGTTGTCCACTGGAGTTTAGTTTTTGAGGCTGCCTTGAAGGATTTTAGTTTGCCCGTGAGGGCCAGATGTGGAAGTGATGCAGCTGCTTGGGTTGCAGGGTTTCTGGCAGCACCAGGTACTCAGGGGAGTTGGCGGCTAGTAGGAAATAAAGTGCTCTACAAGGGCATGGCAACCAGTATTGGCCAATCCCTCCAGTATTCTTGCCTGGAGAAGTCCCTCTCTGACAGAGGATCCTGGCAGGCCAGTCTACAGTGTTGCAAAGAGTTGTACAGGACTGAAGTGACCTTGCGTGCATAAACACTTGACTTTTTTTTTTTTTTTTTTTTGCCTGTGGCAGCTCTGCCCTAAATGTGAGGGTGGTGCAGATGCCTGACTTGCGGGGAGCCTGGTGGCATCAAGTGTTCAGGGACACAGACTGCCTCCATGGCAGGAGTTATGGCCCTATCAGAGTCTTTTTCCAGCTTCTGTTAGCTGGTAATCAGAAGGCCTCTTTGGCCACTCTTTCTTCTGTAGCTCCACCCAACCAGGCACTTAGAGGAATCCCTTGCCCGGGCTTCTTGTCTGTTGTTTGGCACATCAGGTACATAGAGGGGCCTCCTGGCTGGGGTCCTACTCTGTAGATCAGCACATCAGGCACTTAAAAGGGTACTCTGGTTGGGGTCCTATTCTGTGGTTTGGTGTATCAGTCACTGAAAGGAGCACCCTGGGTGGCGTCCTACTCTGTAGTTTGGTATGCCAGGCATTTGATGGGTCATCCTCTCTATTGTTCAGCTGCCAACGCTGGCATGTGGAGAGAGCCTATGGTGATGGATCCACCCCCTATGCATGATGCAGCAGTACTGCCTTGCTTCCATGCCTGCCTAGCTTTCCTCCACAGGCATTTACCATCAAGATCTCCTCCCTCACATCCCCTCGATCTGTCTCTCTGCAGCCAATGGCGGCTCTCGCACTGGGATTGCTCCACAGTCCCTAAACTCCAGCTCCCAGCCACTGCCCCTTCCAGGAGAGTATGGCTGTGGCAAGGATTGTCTGATTCTCATTCCATTTACTGCCACAGATCAGTTGTTTCACTATCAGCCTTAAAAGTTTTTCCTCTGACTCAGACAATTGTCCCGCTATGGCGAACGGACCCCTGCTTCAGTTCCCTAGCTCGCCAAATCCAGTCCTACTAACACTCCTATTTTTCCCCCTAGTTCCTTCACCCTACCAAGTTTTGCATTGTTCTCTATATTCTTTTCACTGGTCAGGTCCTCCTGTCTGTGCTCAGCTAGTGTTCTGCATGCACTTCTGTGTCTGAAGGTGTATTCCTCATGTATCCATGTCCACTTACTCCTCTACCATCTTGTTCTCAAAAAGATTGTATTTTTATATTATATAAAATGTTGATACCAAATGGTCAAAGAAAATGCTCAAATAAATAAGTCAATAAACACAAAATCAATAAAAAATGTCTAAGGTCATAAAACCTACTGAAGTATTACTTAAGGATAGTCATGCATTAAAGATGGCTATCCAAAATAAATATGATGGATATATTGAGCTGCATAACAGAAAGTCTACCAGTTTCATAACAGATGTGATTAATATCTGGAATTATAAATTGGAAAAGACATTTATTTTCATAATAGAAAGTGTAATCTGAGTGTCTAGCAATTAATATAAAGCTTCATGTCTTTCTACATCTTTATTTGCTAGGCTAAAAAGTTAGATCAATTATTACAAATTTAGTGCATAAACAGATGATCAAATGTCTTATGGAAAATGTTTTGCAAATGACTTACAAACTCTAGGTAAAAATATATAGTTATAAATGGTTTTAAAGTCACAATTAATTTCCTGACTGCATAATAATCAGTGATAAGTGGTCTTCATGTTAAATTGATTAGCAGCTTATAATTTTCCACCATGTTAACCCCAAGAATTCAAGTACTGCATTGTTTCATCACTAAATCCTCAGTACCTGGAAAATAGCAGGTGCTTCAAAGTCATGTGTTTGTTTAATAAATAATTAAGTAATGGTAAAGCAGCTGAACTTGTTTTCTGAAAGGCAAATTATTATTTCTTTTTTGCCCACTGAATGACAAAGATTTATGTTTTTGCAGGTACAAGAGGGAAATATAGTGAAGAATCTGGAATTTAATGCATCAGAATATGAAAAAGAGAATATATGCCTAATTTAGAAAGGAAAAAAAAACTTATATGTTTATATTTTGTAAATAAAATAGTGAGGAGTTTTCGTTGCAAGTATGCATACATTTTTACATTTATCAAAATCAAGAATAATTAGGACAAAATATAATACAGAAAAATTTGAGATAGATTCTCTATATTCTACTCAGCTAAAAGCTGCTGCTGCTGCTGCTAAGTCGCTTCAGTCGTGTTCGACTCTGTGCGACCCCATAGATGGCAGCCCACCAGGCTCCCCCATCCCCGGGATTTTCCAGGCAAGACTATTGGAGTGGGTTGCCATTTCCTTCTCCAATGCATGAAAGTGAAGTCGCTCAGTCGCTCAGTTGTGTCTGACTCTTAGCGACCTCATGGACTGCAGCCTACCAGGCTTCTCCAACCATGGACTTTTCAAGGCTAGAGTACTGGAATGGGGTGCCTTTGCCTTCTCCACAGCTAAAAGCTAGAATTAATTAATTTGGACATACTTATGTTGACATGAAATTAGTTAAATCAGTCAAATTTCTGAAATACATTATCATACTAATTAAACATTCTTGCTTCTATATTCGGGCACCAATTCATTTCTATATGTTGTTCCTAAATATTTTCAAGGGACACATTAATATTGATTATTCCAGAGTCTGAAAACATTTACCCACATCTTGAATCTAAAAACAATTTTCTTGAAGCAACCTCCTAGAAATCTACAAAAAAGAAATGATTACTTTTTGTGATTATTTTATCAAAGATTAAGAAAATGAGCTTCATAAATTATCATTTATGAAACTTACAGACATTTAAGACTAACAATGATTCTCTGAATCTCTTCTTTCTATATTAAAAAAAAAAAAAAAAACAGTTATCACCCTGTCCTCCTATAAAATTTCATTAAAAGAAAATGAGAAAGTCACATTAGGGTGTTTTACTAAATTAAATGAGCTTCCCTGGTGGCTCAGATGGTAAAGAATCTTCCAGCAATGTGGCAGACCAGAGTTCAATCCCTGGGTTGAGAAAATCCCCTGGAGAAAGGAATGGCTACCCACTCCAGTATTCTGGCCTGGAGAATTCCTGGTAGGTTACAGTCCATGGGGTCACAGTAAAACTTAGATTCGAAAACAAAAAGCAAATGTCTCTTTTAAATAAAGAGCTTCAAAAAGTGCTAAAAATTGAACTTTAGTTTGTTTTGTTTTTTCCCCCCACAAACCTTAAGAAATCTAGTTATCTAATACTCATTTTACTGGAGTGAGGAAGGGAAAAGGCCACCATTCTATATTTAGTAAGTATTCAATAAGCAAACATAATATAGTCCTTCTGAATTTTTAAATAAAATATGCCATCTTTTTTTTCATATTCAACTGAGAAAAGCTTTCACTTATGTAATTGCTGAAAAAATCTTTTCTTACATCAAATAAACTTTGTCATCTTTTAAAAAAAAAGTGGCCTTTGATTTTTGGCCATAAGCAAAAAAAAATGTTTAAATTTCTTAATATATTTAATGATGACTTTTTAAAATTGGAAAATAATATCAAAAATGTGTCATCAATATACTAAGTAATTGTTGGAAACATATATTAGTCAGATATATAAAAATGCACTGTAGAAACAGAATCATTGTTATATGAAGACAACTATTTGATTAGCCAATTCAATAAGCTCTAGTTACTTAGACTCATATTTAGGTGCTTTCAAGGTAAGAATGGAAAGCTAAAACAAGAAGCTTGAGCTTTTTAAGGCAAACAAGCTATTTTTGAAGCAAAAATACCAAAAGAATTGAAACAATTTAAATCATTGTATTAAATAAAGTGAAATCCTCTCTATCTCATTTGGTGATGAGATGTTTATTGGTGATGTAGTAGTAATAAGAACAAGCTTATTGATTTAGACATATGAAATGAATAATATATTTCAACTATGCATATATAATCACAGTTTGGTTGGTAACTATGTATTTTCACAATAGTATTGTCTTGTTCAATTTTCACACTTTGAAAAGACAAAGGTTATACTCACACAAGCCAAAAAAACTTAATATTAAAGAGTCAGTTGAGCATAACCCCCAAAGTATTTCATATTACAATTTGAACGTGATTTTCTATTTTTCTCTCATCCATTTTCTTTAGATCTCAAATGTATTTTACAACTTAATTTTTTTTTTAGTAAAGTCTTACAAGCACAAAATTTTTAGTGGCAAAAAGCATATAAGTTTTTTTGAAGTAATTTTTCCTATGACACAAATGCAAAAGAAATATTTGAGGTTTTGTTTTTTTTTTAATAAAAATATTACTGATTTAAATTGGGGTTTATTAGAACATTTTCAGTTCAGTTCAGTCGCTCAGTTGTGTCTGACTCTTTGCAACTGCACGCACTGCAGTAGCCAGATTTCCCTGTCCATCACCAACTGCTAGAGTTTACTCAAACTCATGTCCGTTGAGTCAGTGATGCCATCCAACCATCTCATTCTCTGTCATGCCCTTCTCCTTCCGCCTTCAGTCTTTCCCAACATCAGGGTCATTTCTAAGGAGTCAGTTCTTTGCATCAGGTGACCAAAGTTGGAGTTTCAACTTCAGCACCAGACCTTCCAATGAATATTCAGGGCTGATTTCCTTTAGAATGGATCTTCTTGCAGTCCAAGGGACTCTCAAGAGTCTTCTCTGACACCACAGTTCAAAAGCATCAACTCTTCAGCACTCAGCTTTCTTTATAGTCCAACTTTCACATCCATACATGACTACTAGAAAACCATAGCTTTGATTAGATGGACCTTTGTTGGCAAAGAAATGGCTCTGGTTTAACACGATGTCTAGGTTGGTCATAGCTTTTCTTCCAAGGAGCAAGTGTCTTTTAATTTCATGGCTGCAGTCACCATCTGCAGTGATTTTGGAGCCCCCAAAACTATCTCACTGTTTCCATTGTCTCCTTATCAATTGCCATGAAGTGATGGGACCAGATGCCATGATCTTAGTTTTCTGAATGTTGAGTTTTAAGCCAACTTTTTCACTCTCTTCTTTTACTTTCATCAAGAGGCTCTTTAGTTCTTCTTTGCTGTCTGCCATCAAGGTTTGCATATCTGAGGTTATTGATATTTCTCCTGGCAATCTTGATTCCAGCTTGTACTTCCTCCAGCCAGGCATTTCACATGATGTACTCTGTGCCTAAGTTGAATAATCAGGGTGACAATACGGAACCTTGAAGTACTCCTCTTCCTGCTTGGAACCAGTATGCTGTTCCATGTCCAGTTCTAACTGTTGCTCCTTGACCTGCATACAGATTTCTCAGGAAGCAGATCAGGTAGTCTGGTATTCCCTTTTCTTTGAGGATTTTCCACAGTTTATTGTGATCCACACAGTCAAAGGCTTTGGCATAGCCAATGAAGTAGAAGTAGATGCTTTTCCAGAACACTCTTGCTTTACCGATTATCCAACAGATGTTGACAATTTGATCTCTGGTTCCTCTGCTGTTTATAAACCCAACTTGGAAATCCAGAACATTTTATTTTAGATATATTTACATTTATGAACACTTAAAAAATTCAAGAATATAAAAGCATTTTCTATATCATCGCATACATTTTATAAAATTTTCAGTAGCTGTATGACATTCTTTGAATTTTTTAAAACAAATTGCTCAGTTTTAGATATACATCATGTTTTCAACACATTTTGATTCTGTTGTTATTGATTCAACCATCTTTTTTGGGTATTTGGTGTCAAGATTTTATGTAATATAAAAATAGTGTATGCTGTCAGGTTGATAGCCTGCCATATTGTTCTCCTATTCACATATTTCCTTAGTTTTTTTTTTTTTTTTTTTTTCACTTGTCTGTGATTTACTGTAATCTGTGGTAGAGTGACCTAAATCTTAATAAACCTTAGCTGCTTACACTTATGCACCTTGAGGGGAGATAGCTACTATATATAAAATCTGACTTATCTGATACGGATACGCCGAGAATCCCAATATGATCATGTTTTAGGAGTATTTGAAGGAAATTTGAGGACCCTGAGTGTAGTAACTTCAGCAAAACTTCCCACTGACAACAATTTTCCAATCATCTTTATATGGGACAAGACCACAGACTCAGAAATCTTGAGGACAATTACTTCCTGGCAAGTCAGCAAAAGGCCAATTTTGGTGAACTTAATAAAGTAAAACTTCACCAAAATCTATAGATGTCATGGAAGAAACCTGGTGGAGGAAACTTGAAGGGGTTGAGTTCTTAACATCAGGATAAAGAGAATAATAGAAGCTTTAAAACGGTTAATCATGTATTATCAATGGTATTTCTACATAGACATTGTATGACATCTTGTTGCTAATATCATGTAGTTGAGTGAATCTTTTGTTTTAATTAACATCTCTTGCTACATCTATGCAAATAGGCTAAAACATGAGGAAATCTTCAATTATTTGTGACCAATAGTAACCTTCAGAAATTATTTATACTTTAAATGGGGAGATTGTTATGAAAATATATTATCACTTTGTTATATATTTGAAAGTGTTAGTCCCTCAGTCCTGTCCAACTCTGTGACCCCATGGACTGTAGCCATCCAGGTTCCTCTGTCCATGGGATTCTCCAGGCAAGAATACTGGAGTGGTTACCATTCCCTTCTCCATGGGATCTTCCCAACCCAGGGATTGAACCCAGGTATTTCTCATTGCAGACAAATTCTTTACCATCTGAGCCACCAGTGGACCTGATTTTTGCATATAATAAGTACATTTAAACTTATTAGGTGAAAGATCAGTCACATATCATTTCAATGCTACACTGGAGTGCTATTTAAGAATTCACAGGGCGTCCATTATTTACCTTGTGAAATATATGCTATATACCATATATGTTCCTGTTGAGAAATACATATGTCAGAATGTAATTGAATGTTTCTGATAAGAAAATGGGCCCTAGGGCCATTCTAGCTATATTTACATCCCAAGTCTACTAGCATCTGTTTAACTAAAAGCTTATTCTATAAGTTAATATTCGTTTAAGAAAGACCTACTCATTAACACAATTTAGAGAAGGAAGAAAAATTTGGAAAATATCCTTTTTCCCTTGAACAGAAGTGTTAAGTTTTTTGTTTTTGTTTTTAAACACCTTCACTGAACATTGGGATACATGTGTCTCTTTCAGTTCTGATTTCCTCAGTGTGTATGTTCATTGCAGCACTGTTTAAAATAGCCAGGACATGGAAGCAACCTAGATACCCATCAGCAGATGAATGGATAAGAAAGCTGTGGTATATATACACAACAGAATATTACTCAGCCATTAAAAAGAATTCATTTGAATCAGTTCTAATGAGATGAATGAAACTGGAGCCCATTATGCAGAATGAAGTAAGCCAGAAAGATAAAAACCAATACAGTACACTAACTTATATATATGGAATTTAGAAAGATGGTAACGATAACCCTATATGCAAGATAGACAAAGAGACACAAATGTATAGAACAGACTTTTGGACTCTATGCGAGAAGGGGAGGGTGGGATGATATGAGAGAACAGCATCGAAACATGTATATTATCAAGTGTGAAACAGATTTCCAGTCCAGGTTGGATGCATGAGACAAGTGCTACGGGCTGGTGCACTGGGATACCCCAGAGGGATGGGATGGGGAGGGACGTGGGATGGGAGTTCAGGATGGGAAACACATGTAAATCTATGGCTGATTCATGTCAGTGTATGGCAAAAACCACTACAATATTGCAAAGTAATTTGCCTCCAACTAATAAAAATAAATGAGAATAAATAAACAAATAAATAAACACCTTCACTTCTCACCTTACAACACCAACTTTCCACTTATGTCTCACTGGTTAGAATTGGATATATCACCACTCTAAACAACCACAACAACAACAACCACCACCACCACAACAACAACAAAAACAGGGGGAAGAATTGTTTATAAAGTGACATGATGGACTATATCACTTTGTGACCTATTTTCTTAATCTGGATCCAGTATCATTCATAAAAAAAAATAATAAATAGATAGGATTTTCTTAATGAAGAAGAATGACAATATTTAATGAATAGGCAATTAACAATGTCTATAGGATTCTGTCTCTGCTTTATAACATGCTATCTAGGTTGCTCATAACTTTCATTCCAAGGACTAAGCGCCTTTTAATTTCATGGTTGCAATCACCATCTGCAGTGATTTTTAGCCCCCCAAAAATAAAGCCTGACACTGTTTCCACTGTTTCCCCTTTTATTTCCCATGAAATGATGGGGCCAGATGCCACGATCTTGGTTTTATGAATGTTAAGCTTTAAGCCAACTTTTTCACTCTCCTTCTTCACTTTCATCAAGAGGTTTTTTAGTTCCTCTTCACTTTCTGCCATAAGGGTGGTGTCATCTGCACAGAGACACTGCTTTGCCAACAAAGGTCCATCTAGTTAAGGCTATGGTTTTTCAAAAGGTCATGTATGGATGTGAAAGTTGGACTGTGAAGAAAGCAGAGAGTCGAAGGATTGATGCTTTTGAACTGTGGTGTTGGAGAAGACTCTTGAGAGTCCCTTGGACTGCAAGGAGATCCAACCAGTCCATCGTGAAGGAGATCAGTCCTGGGTGTTCTTTGGAAGGACTGATACTAAAGCTGAAACTCCAATACTTTGGTCACCTGATGTGAAGAGTTGACCATTGAAAAAGACCCTGATGCTGGGAGGGATTGGGGGCAGGAGAAGGGGATGACAGAGGAAGAGATGACTGGATGGTATCACCGACTCAATGGACATGGATTTGAATAAACTCTGAGAGTTGGTGATGGACAGGGAGGCCTGGCGTGCTGTGATTCATGGAGTCACAAAGAGTCAGACATGACTGAGTGACTAAACAGACTTTTGAACTCTGTGGGAGAAGGGGAGGGTGGGATGTTTCGAAAGAACAGTATGTATATTATCTGTGGTGAAATAGACCACCAGCCCAGGTGGGAGGCA
This sequence comes from Muntiacus reevesi, assembly GCF_963930625.1. Taxonomy (NCBI): domain Eukaryota; kingdom Metazoa; phylum Chordata; class Mammalia; order Artiodactyla; family Cervidae; genus Muntiacus; species Muntiacus reevesi. The sequence continues at coordinate 35,980,424 of NC_089259.1, read as the reverse complement.
TGAGTCAAGTGCTCGGGCCTGTTGGGCTGGGGGGATCCAGAGGAATCGGGTGGAGAGGGAGGTGGGATGGGAGACCGGGATGGGGAATTCGTGTAGCTCTATGGCTGATTCATATCAATGTATGACAAAACCCACTGAAAAATAAAAAAAATAAATTAAAAAAAATAAATAAATAAACTGAACTGGTAGGATTCTGTACTTCATTCTTCCCATAGTACATAAACATAGCAGTTTTGTTGGTTTGTTTGTTTGCAGGAAATGTTTGCTTTTTTTTTTCCACCTCCAAAGCAAACTAAGTCTCATCCAGTTTTTGTTTGAGTTCTAATATTTCCAGGGAGGACTACATCAAATCCAAAAGTGGCTCCATGTATTATTCACTCTAGCCAAAAAGATGTGGAATCTTCCCTAAATATCACCACATATGATGATGGAGATGGGGCATGATAGCTACAATGAAATTACCCATTTGGAGTAGAGAATTTAAAAAAAAAAAAAAAAAAAAAAGACAAACTAGGATCACAGAGAGTGGCCAAGATGGTAGAGTCAGAAGACCTTGAGCTTACCTCCTCTCATGGCCCACCAAAATTACAATTACTTACAGGGCCACTAATGATAAGAAACACTAAAAGACTAGCAGAAACGATCTTCTACAGCTAAAGATATAAAGAAGAACCCACAATGAGACAGAAAGGAGAGATGAAGAAATGACATAGTCAAGACCCATACTTCAGAGTTAGTGACTCACAAACAAAAGAATGATTACAATTGCAGAATTTCTCCACAAGGAAAGAGGAATCTACCCCTTACATTGGGTTCCCCAGCTTGGGAGGGCCTGCACTAAAAAGACCAGCCCCCACCTACAACAGTATCCCACTTAGTGTTAAAAGACACTATATCCAGGACTCTTGACCCCGCCAGATCCTGTTAGCCATCTCAGAACATGGGGAAACACTGAACCTCAGAAGATCCTAGGGTCCCATAGCCAACTGCTGCAATTTACAGCCTTGTCCATCAATCACCTGCAGCCTCGGCACAAGGCAGGGTCTGGCAACCAACCAGACAGGAACCACACATGTCTATCAGGCTGCACAGTTGTAAATTTGCCACAACAAAAAGACCCATACACCCAACATAAGGGGCACTCCTAGATATAGCTCTGGTGACCAGAAGCGCATGCATTGCTGTGACACATAGGATGTATCCTACAAAAGGCCATTTCTCCAGATTAAGAACCATGACCAACACATAGAAATAAAAAAAGAAAAGTAAGCAAAATGAAGCAACAAAATAAATATGTTCTAAACAAAGGAACAAAGTAGCACACCAAAGGAATTAAGTGAAATGCAGATAATCAACCAACTGAATCAAAAGTTTAAAGCAACAGTAGTAAAGATGTTCAAAGAAATTGGGAGATGATTGGATGAACAAAATGAAACACTAAAAGTTTTTAGCAAAGACTATATAAAAACAGACATGAAAAATACAATAATGAAATAAAAAATATGCTAGAGTGAATCAACAGTAGATTAGATGATACAGAGGAATGGATCAGTGAACTAGAAGACAGAGTAGTGGAAATTCCTCCAGGTAAATAGAAAAAATAAAATTGTTTTTCGTTTGTTTGTTTGTTTTTGTTTTTTAAGTAATAAGGAAAGTTTAAGAGTCCTCTGAGATCAAGCATGGTGACGTTCACATTATAAGAGTCACAGAAGGATAAGAGAAAGAATAAAGCAGAGAATATATCTGAAGACTTAAGATGTTCTTAACATGGGATAGGAAAAAGCAGAGAATATATCTGAAGACTTAACATGTTCTTAACATGGGATAGAAAACAGACACCTAGGTCTAGCAAGCACAGAGAGTCCCAAACATAACCAACACAAAAAGAACCACACCAAAATACATTGTAATTGAAAGGGTAAAAATCAAAGATAAAGAGAGCATATAAAACAGGAAGAGAAAAGCAACACCTTACATACACCTTCCATAAATCTTCCAACTGACTTTTCAGCAGAAATTCTTCAAGTCACAGAAAGTGGTACAGTATATTTAAAGTGATGATAGGGGAAAATCTAGGCTACCTAGAAATGATGTCATTCTGATTTGACAGAAAGAGTAAAATTTCTACAGACAACTGAAAGATAGAAGACCTCTGCACCACCAAAGTAGCTTATAAGAAATTCTAAAGGGACTTCACTAAGTAAAAAAAAAAAAAAAAAAAAAAAAAAAAAAGATACAACTAGATATAAGAAAACTTGAGGAGGAAAATTCTTACTGGCAGATGCAAATATGCGGTAAATACGGTTATCAATCACATATAAAGACTATGTGAACACTAGACAAAATTGGTAAATTTATTAAAATCTACAATATGTAGTTGAAGAATACACAAAGCCAAAGATGTAAAATATGATGGCAAAAGAATAAACATGATTGGATGAAATAAAATTACACTGCTGTTAAAATACTTTTGAACTTAAGAGTTGAGAAACTAAAAACAATCACACATATAGAGAAAATACTTTATATACACCACATGGTAACCAAAATCCAAAATTCTATAATAGATACATAAAGAAAAAAAGAAAGGAATCCAAACATCAGCAATAAATAATCAAACTACAAGGAAATAAATAAAAAAAAAGAAAGGAACAGAAATAATATAAAACAACCCCAAAATAATTAACAGGATAACAATGTTATCAATACTTGCTTTAAATTTAAATAGAATAAATGCTCAAATAAAGTGACATAAAGTGGCTGATTGGATTACAAAAATATTAGATATTTGCTGCCTACAAGAGACTCACTTGAGATCTAAAAACATACAGACTGAAAATATAAGAATGAAAAAATGTATTTCATGTAGACAGAAATTAAGAAATCCAGAGCATCAATAATTATATTAGAAAATATGGAATTTAAAACAAAGACTGCAAGAAGAGATAAAAAATGGCATAATATGATGATTCAGTGATTAATCCAAGAAGATATAACAATTCTGAATATGTATACACCCTACATAGGAGCACCAAAAGCATAAGGCAATTAGTAACAGATATTAAGGGAGAAAAAATAGCAAAACAACAATAGTAAGGGATTTGGGGGAAGACAAGATGGCAGAGGAGTAGTTGGACATGGAATATATCTCTCTCCATGGATGCATCAGGAAAACATCTCAGATACAGAGGACATTGCAGAACAACAGCTGAGATTGGGCAGGAGTCCCTGACCACTGGAAAGAAATATATAAATCCAGGCAAGACTCGGTAGGATGAAAGTAGAGAGGGAAAAAGAGGAGGAGAGTGAGCAGGACTGGACTGGCACTAAGTGGGTGGGGGAACTGAAGCAGCTTCAGATCAGGGGAACATTTGAGGCTGTTGGAGAGTGCAGCAGCTGATTTATGACAGTCTGAATGGAGTGAGAACCACACAGACAATCCTTGATAAAGCTTTACCACACAGACAATCCTTGATAAAGCTTTAAGTACCTTGGAAAGAGATGCAAGTTTCCTGGAATGCAAGGCAGCGGAAAGCTTTTGCATAAGGATTGGAGAGTAATTCCAGGGTGAAATCTCCTGCTGACTGCGGGGAGATGGCCTGAGGGAATGTGAGGGAGGTGATCATGACAGGAAATACCTTTGGAGGAAAACTAGGCAGCCATGGAAGCAAGGTGGTACTGCTGAGTTACACGCAGGAGGTGGAGACATCACTGCAGCCTCTTTCACCACACTCTGGCACCAGTAGCTGACTAATAGAGAAATATCCCAGAGAGGGTGGCCTTTTAAGTATCTGATGCACCTGGCAATAAAGACCCCATTCAGGGGAGCCTTTGAGTGCCTGCTGCACCAAGCAACAGAAAAGGACCAGCCAGGGAGGTCCTTTGAAAGCCAGCTGTCAGAAATTAGGAAAAAAAAAAAAAAAAGCTCTAATACTTCTATAATTCCTATGCCTGAGGCCACCAGCATTCCCGCACATTTGGTACTGCCAGTGTCCCTACACTCACAGCATTACACCACCTCCACACTTGATCGTTACTGGGGCAGATCTGCCAGGGGCTAGGGAAAACCCTTAATAGTGCCATAGTTACTGTGGCCAGGACCACCAACCACCTTGCATACCTGGCACTGCCAGAGTCCCCATGATCCAAGCAACCATGCCACCTCCACACTTGATCCCCTGTGGGTCAGACTTTCCAGATCCTAGACAAAACCCTTATGGCCACTGGTTACCCTGTCTACCTGGCACTGCCAGTGTCCCTACATACAAGCAGCTGTATAACCTCCACACCCAGTCCTTAGTGGGGTAGACCCAAGTACTTCAGGGCAGCCTCAGGAGTAAGCTCTTATGGATGACCCACATGCAGAGGCAGGAAAAAACCTCAGGGGCAGTGTGGCTAAAGAAGAGGATTGAAAACCTACCCATAAGCTGTTCAAGCTGCTGATTAAATCACATGATCAGCTAGGCAGACTCTTTGGAGTATATGAAAGGACAAGGAGAGTTCCCACAAAAGAAAATACACTAAGTGTGGCAACTGTGGACATTGGAGGCTAGAACATGCAGGAGTAGAATCAGATTAGAGTCTGAGCTGTCCCCACTGGAGGTCCAGAGATCAGTCCAGTATTGGAGGGCATCATATGGAGGCGGAGGTGGGCTGTAACGCAGACTGAGGGGATGGAGGCTGACAGCTGAGAACCAAGAAAAAGCAGCTATTGTCATTCCTATATTTTGATTTCTACTATAGTTTGTTCTGGATATTTTTCTTCTTTTTCTCTGTTGTAGATGGTAATTTTATTTTTACTATTAACTGCAGCTACACTTTTGAAAAAAAATTAATCATAGTTTTCATTTCCTTTGTATAACTCTACGCAGGCATTGGCTTTTTTGATTCTGTGTGTTTTTCTTTGCTTGTTTTTATTTATTTTTGTTGTCTTTGTTGTTTATTTTTCTTGTTGTCTTTTTCCTTCTTCATATATTCTTTATATATATATATCCATTTATATATATATGTGCAATTATAATGCATATATATATGCATTTCTATTATGCATATAAATGCATATATATGCATTTATATATATACATATATAAATGCATATATATATATGCGTTTCTATTTAACCTTGCTTTTCTATTTGTTTCTTTTCTTACTTTTCTTTATTTTACCATGTTTGTTTGTTTTGTTTTCTTTACTTTATTTCTCAGTTGGCACTCTACTTTGGTTTTGTTTTCCAGTTTGTGTTTTAGTTGCTTTTTTTTTTTTCATTTATTTTTATTAGTTAGAGGCTAATTACTTTACAATATTGTAGTGGTTTTTGTCATACATTGACATGAATTAGCCATGGATTTACATGCACTGGGAGTGGGGATCGGGATGGGGAATACTTTTGTTTTTAATTGGTCATTATCATTTTTGTTTCCTTTGTTCACTGGGAAACTCACTTGTACTTTATTTTCTTTGGCCTGTTGGATTCTGTATTTGTGTGTGTACGTGTGTGTGTGTTCCTTTGTTTTAGTTATTATTTTTTTGATTTTGTGTTTACCATTTGTCTGTGGTTTGTCTTTTTTGTTTTTAGTAGGTTTTTTGTTTGTTTGTTTGAATCCCCTTTAATGCCATAAAAAAATGGCTTGTGGAATCTGGGTACCTTGGCCAAAGATCAAGCCTGAGACTTCGGAATGGGAATATTGAGTCCAGGACTGTAGACTACCAGAGAACTCCTGATCCCAGGGAGTATTAATTAGTGAGAACTCTAACTGGTATTCAAGACTCAGTATCACAAAACTACCAGTAGCATCCAGTACAGGACAACTTACACAAATAACAAGCAAGACAAAAATACAAACCCCATCATTAGTAGACAGGCCTCACACAAACACTTCAAAACATACCACTTCACACATTCCCGCCCATTAGAAGTAAAAAAAAAAAAAAAAAAAGCACCTCTTCCCACCAGAACAAAAGCATAGGTCCCCACCCACCCTCCCCACTTGCCATGAGGTTGGAACACAAACTTATATAAACCACTCAACCAATTCACACACCAAAGACAGAAGCCGAAGGGAAAAAGATACCTCAACAGCAGCAGCTTGGGAAAAGGGTACCTCAAACATAGTAAGTTAGAAAAAAATGAAAAGACAAAAATATTGTACAAATGAAGGAAAAAAGTAAAACCTCAAAATATCAAATAAATGAAAAGGAAATAGGTAAACTACCTGAAAAAGAATTCAGAGTAATGATAGAAAGATGATCCAAGATCTCAGAAATAGAACGGAGAACATACAAGAATTAACACATTTAACAAAGACCTAGAAGAAACAGAGGATAAAAAGAAAAAGAGAGAGAGAGAGATGAACATCATAATTACTGAAATTAAAAACAATCTAAAAGGGACTGATCTCAATGACTGAGGCAGAAAAATAGATAAATGATCTATAGAATGATAGAAATAAATAGTGAAGAATAGAATAAAGGAAAAAGAACGAAAAGAATTGAGGACAGTCTCATAGACTTCTGGGACAGTATTAAACACACCGACATTTGAATAATAGGAGTCCCAGAAGAGAAAAAGGAAAAGAAAGGGTCTTAGAATTTTTTTTTGAAGAGACTATAGTTGAAAACTTCCTTTCCTGGAAAAGGAAATTGTCAACAAAATCAAAGGAAATTGTCAACAAAATCAAAGAAGCTCAGAAAGTTGCATATAGGGTAAACCCAAGGATAAACATGCTAAGGCATATAATAATCAAACTAATAAAGAATAAACACAAAGAAAGAATATTAAAAGTAAGAAGTGAAAAGTAATAAGTAACATAAAAGGAAAAACCCATCTGATTAACAGCTGATCTTTCAGCAGGAATTCTTCAGGCCAGAAGGGAATGACAGTATATATTTAAAGTACTAAAAGGAAAAATCCTACAATGTAGATTATTCTGTCCATCAAGGATCTCATTCAAAATAGATGAAGAAATCAAAAGCTTTATACACAAGCAAAATATAAGAGAATTTAGCATAACCAAATGAACTTTACAACAAATGTTAAAGGGACTTCTATAGGGAGGAAACACAAGAAAAGACATACAAAGACAAACCTAAAACAATTAAGAAAATTCAAATAGGCATCAATGCATACTTTAAATGCAAATTGATTAAAATGATCTACCAAAATGACATAGACTGTTTAATGGCTATAAAAACAAGATACACATATCTATATATGCTGCCTACAATAGATCCACTTCATGCCTAGAGACACATACAGATTAAGAGTGAGAGGATGGTAAAATATATTCCTTGCAATGAAAATCAAAAGAAAATTCAGAATAATAATTCTCACATCAAACAAAATGGGCCTTAAAAGATATACAAGGGATAAGGAAGGATGCTACATAATGATCAAGGGGTCAATCCAAGAAGAAGACATAACAAGACTTCTTGTAAATATTTATGCACCCAACATAGGAGTACCTCTATAGATAAGGCAAAAACTAGCAGATAAGAGAGGAAATTGACAACAACACAAGGATAGTAAAGGATATTAACATCCCACTTACACCAATTGACAGATCATCAAAACAGAAAATTAAAAAGGAAGCACAAACCCTTAAAATGACACACCATACCAAATGGACCTAATTGACTTCTTCAGGACGTTCCATTCAAATGTGCAAGAATACACATTCTTCTCAAGAGCATGTAGGACATTCTCCATGACAGGCTAAATCTTCAGTCACAAATCAAGCCTTAGCAAATTTAATAAAATTGAAATTGTATCAAGCATCTTTTCTGACCAAAACAGTATGAGACTAGATATCAATTATAGGAAAAACAAAAAACAAACAAACAAAAAACTTCAAAAAACACAAATACATATACAATACAATTCTAAATAGTTAACACATTCAATTCAATTAAGTCTCTCAGTCATGTCCAACATTTTGTGACCTCATGGGCTACAGCACTTTCTTGTCCATCACCAACTCCTGCAGCCTACTGAAATCCATGTCCATCGAGTCAGTGATGTCATCCCACCATCTCATCCACATTATTGTAGAAATAAAAAGGAAATAATTTTTAAAATGCCTAGAAAAAAAATGACAATGAAAACACAATGATCCAAAACCTATTGTCTTTCAGAGAAGTGATGCCCTACTCTTTGCAAACCTATGAATTACAACCTACCAGGCTTCCCTGTCCTTCAACATCTCTGGAAGCTTGCTCAGACTCATGTTCATTGACTCTGTGATGCCATACAACCATTTCATCCTCTGTTGCCTCCTTCTCCTCTTTCCCTCAATCTTTCCTACCATTAGGGTCATTCTCAATGAGTCTTTAGATCAGGTGGCAAAATATTGGAGCTTTATCTACAGCATCAGTCTTTCAACTAAATATTCAGGTTTGATTTCCTTTAGGACTGATTGTGTTGATCTCCTTGCTGTCCAAGGGACACTCAAGAGTCTTCTCCAACAAAACAATTGGAAAGTATCAATTTTTCTGTGCTCAGCCTTCTTTCCAGTTGAACACTCACATCTGTACATGATTACTGGAAAAACTAGAGCATTGACTAAATTGATCTTTGTCACCAAATTTATGTTTCTGTTTTTTAATATGCTGCCTATCCTGGTCATAGCTTTTTATTCAAGGAGCAAATGCATTTTAATTTTGCGAAGACAGTCACCATCTGCAGTGATTTTAGAGTCCCCCAAAATAAAATATATCACTGTTTCAACTTTTTCTCCATTTATTTGCTGTGAAGAGTGGGACAAGATGCCATGGTCTTAGGTTTATGAATGTTGGATTTTAAGACATCATTTTCACTCTCCTCTTTTACATTCATAAAGAAACTCTTTAGATATTCTTAATTTTCTGCCATTAGAGTGGTATCATTTGCATATTTGAGTTTGTTGATATTTCTCCTAGTAAATCTGGTTTCTGCTTGTGATTCATTCGGTCTGGCATTTTGCATACTTTACTCTGCATATAAGTTAAATAAGAAAAGTGACAGCCTTGAAACTTTTCCCAATTTTGAACCAGTCCCTTGTTTCATGTTTGGTTTTATTACTTCTTGAAATACATACAGGTTTCTCAGGAAGCTAGTAAGGTGGTCCGATACTATACCCTCTTTAAGAATTTTTCACAGTTTTTCATGATCTACGCAGTCAATGATTTTAGCCTAGCCAGTTAAGTAGAAATATATATTTTTTGGAGTTCCCTTGCATTCTCTATAATCCAACCAATTTTGGCAATTTACTCTCTGGTTCTTCTGCATTTTCTAAATCCAGGTTATATGTCTGGAAACTTTTGGTTCATGTACTGTTGAAGCCTAGCTTGAAGGATTTTGAGCATTACTTTGCTAGCATGCGAAATGAAGATAGCTGTATCATAGTTGGAACCTTCTTTGGTATTGCTTTAATTTGGGACTAGAATGAAAATTGAAATTTTACAGTCCTGTAGCCATCACTGAGTTTTCCAAATTTGCTAGCATATTGAGTGAAGCACTTAAACAGCATCATCTTTTAAGATTTGAAATAGCTCAGCTGGAATTCCATTACCTCTGCTAGTTTTGTCTGTAGTAATGCTTCCACAACTGCTGCATAAAATGGTGCTTTCTCTCAAGACAAAGGAAACCTGTATATAGGAGATTTCTGACCATTTTCCTTTCCGTCTACAAAAAGGTGTAGTAGGAGGAATGTATTATAATTAAGTGAGCCCTCAGGGGGTCATTTTTCACCATCAGATAGATCATACTGATGCCATGCCTCGGTTCAGAAAAAGATCATAAGCTTCTTTAACAAGATCTGAAGGTCAAACGTCCTCCAGTTCTTCAGTACACATGCCAAAAGCATCCCCTTTGAGCTAGAAATGGGACTTGAAGAGGTTGGTCCCATCTGAAAGAGAGAAGACCAGGACAGTTGTCAGAAGGTGCCTTGCAAATAGCTGAGAAAAGAAAAGAAGTGAAAGGCAAAGAAGAAAGGGAAAGATATATCCATCTGAGTGCAGAGCTCCAAAAAATAGCAAGGAGAAATAAGAAAGCCTTCCTAAGTGATCCGCCTGCTGCTGCCACTAAGTCACTTCTATCGTGTCCAACTCTGTGCAACCCTGTGGACAGAACCCACCAGGCTCTTCCACCCACAGGATGCTCTAAGCAAGAATACTGGAGTGGGTTGCCATTTCCTTCTCCATCCTGAGTGATCAATGCAAAGGAATAGAGAAAAACAATAAAAGGGGAAAGACTAGAGATCTCTAGAAGAAAATTGGAGATATCAAGGAACACTTCATGCAAAGATAGGTACAATGAAGGAAAGACATGATATGGACTTAATAGAAGTAGGAGATATCAAGAAGAGGTGTAAAGAAAACACAGAAGAACTATACAAAAATAGATATAAATGATCCACATAGCTATGGATGTGTGAACACTCACCTGGAGCCAGACATCCTGGAGATCAAGGTCAGCTGGGCCTTGGGAAGCATTACTATGAACAAAGCTAGTGAAGATTATGAAATTCCAGCTGAACTAAGTCAAATCCTAAAAGATGCTGGTATGGAAATGCTGCACTCAATATGCCAGCAAATTTGGAAAACTCAGCAGTGGCCACAGGACTGGAAAAGGTCAGTTTTCCATTTAATTCTAAAGAAAGGCAATGCCAATGAATGTTAAAATACTGCAAAATTACACTCATCTCACACACTAGCAAAATAATGCTCAAAATTCCCCAAGCCAGCCTTAAGTAGTACATGAACCATGAATTTCCAGATGTTCAGGCTGGATTTAGAAAGGGCAGAGGAACCAGAGATCAAATTGCCAACATCCATTGGATTATACCAAAAGAAGAACCCCCCCCCAAAAAAAAAAAAAATCACTTCTGCTTCATTGACTACGCTAAAGCCTTTGACTATGTAGGCCACAACAAACTGTGCAAAATTCTTCAAGAGATGGGAATGCCACATTACCTTCCTCCTGAGAAACCTATATGCAAGTAAAGAAGCAACAGTTAGAACCCAACATGGGGCAAGAGACTGTTTAAAAATTGGGAAAAGAGTAAGTCAAGGATGTATACTGTCACCCTACTTGTTTAACTTTTATACATAGTACATCATGAGAAATGCTGAGCTGGATGAAGCACAAGTTGGAATCAAAATTTTGGGGAAAAATATCAATAATCTCAGGTATATAAATGACACCACCCTTAAATCAGAAAGTGAAGAGGAATTAAAGCGTTTCTTGATAAAAGTGAAAGAGGAGAGTGAAAAAGATGGTGTAAAACTCAACAGTCAAAAAACAAAGACGACGTCATCCAATCCCATCACTTCACAGCAATTAGATGGGGCAACAATGGAAACAGTGAAAGACTATTTTCCTGGGCTCAAAAGTCACTGCAGACGGTGATTTCAGCCATGAATTTAAAAGATGCTGTTCCTTGAAAGAAAAACTATGACTTAGCATATTAAACTTAGCATATTAAAAAGCAGAGGCATTACTTTGCTGATGAAGTTCTGTATATTTAAAGCTTTGTTTTCACTAGTAGTCATGTATGGATGTGAAAGTTGGACAAGAAAGAAAGTGGAGCACTGAAAGTTTGTGCTTTTGAACTGTGGTGTTGGAAAAGAGTCTTGAGAGTCCCTTGTTCTGCAAGGAGACATGAAATCAAACATGACAGAGTGGCTGAACTGAACTGAATGCTCCTGATAGCATAATTGACTTCATACTCCAGGATGTCTGGCTCTTAGTTCAGTTTCAGTTCAGTCACAGAGTCTCCATGGACTGCAGTATGCCAGGCCTCCCTGTCCATCACCAGCTCCCAGAGTTTACTCAAACTCATGTCCATTGAGTTGGTGATGCCATCCAATCATCTCATCCTCTGTCATCCCCTTCTCCTCCCACCTTCAATCTTCCCCAGCATCAGAATCTTTCCAATGAGTCACTTCACATCGGGTGACCAAAGTATTGGAGTTTCAGCTTCAGCATCAGTACTTCAAAGAATATTTAGGACTGATTTCCCATAGAATAAACTGGTTGGATCTCCTTGTGGTCCAAGGAAATCTCAAGAGTTTTCTGCCACACCAGAGTTCAAAAGCATCAATTCTTCAGCTCAGATTTCTTTACAGTCCAACTGTAACATCCACACAACTACTGGAAAAACCTTAGCTTTGACTAGATGGACTTTTGTCAGCAAAGTAATGTCTCTGATTTTTAATATGCTTCCTAGTTTGGTTATAACTTTTCTTCCAAGGAGCAAGTGTCTTTTAATTTCATGGCTGCAGTCACTATCTGCAGTGATTTTGGACCCAAATAAACAAATAAATAAAGTCTGTCACTGTTTCTATTGTTTCCCCATCTATTTGTCTTGAAGTGATGGGACTGGATGCCTTGATCTTAGTTTTCTGAATGTTGAGTTTTAAGCAAACTTTTTCACTCTCCTCTTTTACGTTCATCAACAGGCTGTTTAGGTCTCCTTGGCTTTCTGGCATAAGGGTGGTGTCATCTGCATATCTGAAGTTATTGATATTTCTCCTAGCAATCCTGATTCCAGTTTGTGCTTCATCCAGCCCAGTATTTCTCATGATGTACTCTGCATATAAGTTAAATAAGCAGGGTGACAATATACAGTCTTGACATACTCCTTTTCTGATTTGGAACTAGTCTGTTGTTCCATGTCCAGTTCTTCCTGACCTGTACACAGGATTTCTCAGGACACATGTCAAATGGTCTGGTATTTCATTCTCTTTGAGAATTTTCCACAGTTAGTTGTGATCCACACAGTCAAAGCCTTTGGCATAATCAATAAATCATAAGTAGATGTTTTTCTGGAACCCTCTTGCTTTTCCAATGATCCAACCGATGTTGGCAATTTTATGTCCGGTTCCTCTGCTTTCTCTAAACCCAGTTTGATCATCTGGAAGTTCATGGTTCATGTACTGTTGAAGCCTGGCTTGGAGAATTTTGAGCATTACTTTGCTAGCATGTGAGATGAGTGCAATTGTCTGGCTCTAGGTGAATGCCAAGAACATCATGGTTATCTAGGTCATTAAATTTTCTACGTAGTTCACATGTGTATTTTGGGGGTTCCCTGAGAGCTCAATTGGTAAAGAATCCACATGTAGTGCAGGAGACCCCAGATAGTTCCTGGGTCGGGAAGATCTGCTGGATAAGGGATAGGATACCTTCTCCATTGTTCTTGGGATTCCCTTGTGGCTCAGCTGGTAAATAATCCACCTGCAATGCAAGTGACCTGAGTTCGATCCCTGGGTTGGGAAGATCTCCTGGAGAAGGGAAAGGCTACCCACGCCAGTATGCTGGCCTGGAGAATTCCATGGACTGAATAGTCCATCGGGTCACAAAGAATTGAACATGACTGAATGACTTTCATTTTCACGTGTATTTTGGCATCTCTTCTTAATCTCTTCTTCTTCTATTCAGTCCTTGCCATTTTTTGTTCTTTATTTTGACCATTTTTGTGTGTCATCTTTCCTTTACATCTCCAGTTATTTTGAAGAGATCTCTAGTCATTCCCATTCTGCCATTTTCCTCTATGTTTTTCTCTCTAAACCTATTGGGTGCAGCAAAAGGAATTCTCAAATGGGAATTCACAGTAATATATTCCTCCTTCAAGTAGTAAAACAGATATTGAATAAATAACCTAACTCTTTACTTAAAGTGCTGGAAGAAGAACAAAAAACAACAAGGTTAATAGAAGGAAAGAAATCATAAAGATTAGAGAAGAAATAAATGAAAAAGAAAATGAAGGAAGCAATAGTAACAATAAAACATAAAGCTGTTTCTTTGAGAAGATAAACAAAATTAGCAAACTATTAGCCAGACTTATCAACAAAAATAGGGAGAAGATTTAAATCAATAAAGTTAGAATCAAAAAGGGAAGGGTTACACCAGATAATGTAGAAGTACAAAGTAAGTATCATAATTATGAGCAACTATATGCCAATAACGTGGACAACCTGGGATAAATTGAAAAATTCTTAGAAAAGCTCAACCTTCCAAAACTGAAACAGAAAGAAATAGGAGCTGTGAACACGCCATTTACAAGCACGGAAATAGAAAATATGATGCAAAATCTCCAGAAAACAGAAGCTCAGGGTCATATAGCTTCACAGGTGAATTCTATCAAATGCTTCAGTTCAGTTCAATTCAATCACTCAGTCGTGTCTGACTCTTTTCGACCCCATGAATCATAGCATGCCAGGCCTCCCTATCCATCACCAACTCCTGGAGTTTACTCAAACTCATGTCCATCGAGTGGGTGATGCCATCCACCCATCTCATCCTCTGTCGTTCCCTTCTCCTCCTGCCCCCAATCCCTCCCAGCATCAGGGTCTTTTCCAACGAGTCAACTCTTCTCATCAGGTGGTCAAAGTACTGGAGTTTCAGCTTCAGCATCAGTCCTTCCAATGAACACCCAGGACTGATCTCCTTTAGAATGCACTGGTTGGATCTCCTTGCAGTCCAAGGGACTCTCAAGAGTTTTCTCCAACACCATAGTTCAAAAACATCATATTTCGGCTCTCAGCTTTCTTCACAGTCCAACTCTCTCATCCATACATGACCACTGGAAAAACCATAGCCTTGATTGGACGGACCTTTGTTGGCAAAGTAATGTTTCTGCTTTTTAATGTGCTATCTAGGTTGGTCATAACTTTCCTTCCAAGGAGTAAACGTCTTTTAATTTCATGGCTGCAGTCACCATCTGCAGTAATTTTGGAGTCCAAAAAAATAAAGCCTGGCAGTGTTTCCACTCTCTCCCCATCTATTTCCCATGAAGTGATGGGACCAGATGCCATGATCTTAGTTTTCTGAATGTTAAGCTTCAAGCCAACTTTTTCACTCTCCTTTCATTTTCATCAAGAGGCTTTTTAGTTCCTCTTCACTTTCTGCCATAAGGGTGGTGTCATCTGCATATCTGAGGTTATTGATATTTCTCCTGGCAATCTTGATTCCAGCTTGTGTTTCTTCCAGCCCAGCATTTCTAATGATGTACTCTGCATATAAGTTAAATAAGCAGGGTGATGATATACAGCCTTGACGTACTCCTTTTCCTATCTGGAACCAGTCTGTCAAATGCTTAGAAAGGAGGTAATTCTTATTCTTCTGAAAGTGTTTCAAAAAATTGTAGAGGAAGGAGCACTTCCAAAGTCATTCTGTGAACAAAACTAGAAAAATATATTGCAATAAAAGAAAACTACAGGCCAGTATCATTGATTAACCAGATGCAAATTTGTCAAAAAAAAAAAAAAAAAAGAAAGAAAGAAAGAAAAAGAAGTTAACAACACATTAAAAATATAATATACCATGATCAAGCCACATTTATCCCAGGGATGCAAGTGTTCTTTAGTATACAGGAATTAATAATTGTGAAACACCATACTAACACCTGAAAAATAAAAGCCATGTGATAATCTTAATAAATCCAGAAAGAGCTCTTGACAAATTCCCACATTCATTTATAATAAAACCTCTTCAATAAATGGACATGGAAGGAATTTCATCTTAACATAATAAAGGGCAAGTATGACAAACCCACAATAAGCATTGTTCTGAAACAAGGAAAAGTAAGCAATTTCTCTAAGATAAGCAACAAGACAAGACGACCCACTTTCACAATTATTCAGCATAGTTTTGGAAGTCCCAGCTCTGTAAATCAGAGAAGAAACAGAAATAAAAGGGATTAGGTTTGAAAAAGAAGTAACATTCTCACTGCTTGCAGATGACATGATATAATGCATAGAAAACTCTAAAGATACTATCAGAAAATTGCAAGAGCTAATCAGTAAATTTATTATAGTCACAGGATACAAAATCAATACAGAGAAATTGCTTGCATTTCTATACACCAACATAAAAAATCATAAATATAAATTACATAACCAATTATATTTACCTTTGCAACAAAAAGATTAAAATACCAGGAATAAAACTACCTACGCAGATAAAGGTGTTATACAGAAAGCTGTAAGAAACTGATGAAAGAAACCAAAGACATAAATAGATGGAGACATACTCCATGTTCTTGGGTAGGAAGAATCAATATTGTAAAAAATACTATACTACCAAATGAAATCTATAGGTTCATTGAAATCCATATCAAATTACAATAGCATTTTTCACAAAACTAGAAAAACAACAACAAAAATCACAGTTCTTATTGTGATTGAAATTGACCCTGACTATTCAAAGTAATCTTGAAAAAGAAGAATGGAGTTGGAGGAATAAACCTCCCTGACTTCGGACTATACTGCAAAACTATAGTCATCAAGATAGCATGATACTGACACAAAAAGATAAATAAGAACACCTACTTTTGACAAAGAATGCAAGAATATGCAATAGAGAAAAGATAGTCTATTTAACAAGTGGTGCAGTGTAAACTGGACAGCTACAGATAAAAGAATGAAATCAGAACAATTCCCAACACAATACACAATGGAAAAAATTCAAAATGGATTAAAGATCTAAATGTAAGACCAGAAAGTATAAAACTCTAAGAGGAAAATGTAGGCAGAACACTCTATAATATAAATCACACCAAGATCCTCTATGACTCACCTACTAGAGTAATGGAAATAAAACAAAAGTTAACAAGTGGGACCTAATTTAACTTAAAACTTTGCACAGCAAAGGAAAGTATAAACAAGGTGAAAGGACAGCCCTCAGAACAGGAGGAAATGATAGCAAGTGAAACAACTGATAAAGGATTGATTTCCAAAATATTCAGGTAGCTTATGAAGTTCATACCAGAAAAACAAACAACCCAATTAAAAAGCGGGCAAAAGACCTAAACACACATTTCTCTGAAGAAGACATAAAGATGGCTAATAAACATAAGATTCTCTCAATATTGCTCATTATTAGATAAATGCAAATCATAGACCACAATGAAATATTACCTCACACTGGTCAGAATGACCATCATCAAAAAATCTTCAAACAATAAATGCTGGAGAAAGTGTGAAGAAAAGGGAATGTTTTGGATTGTTGGTGGAAATGTAATTGATTTAATCACTATGGAAATTATTATAGAGATTCCTTGAAAATTATGAATAAATCTACCACATGACCCAACAATCCCACTACTGGACATTGACTTTGTGAAAAGCATAATTCAAAAATTCACATGTACTGCAGTGTTCATTCATTGCAGCACTATTTATGATAGCTAGGACATAGAAGAAACCTAGATGTCCACTGACGGATGAATGGATAAAGAAGCTGTGATACATGTACGTAATAGAATATTACTCAGTCATAACAAGGAACACACTTGAGTTGGTTTTTTTTTTTCCACAGTTGAGTTTTAATGAGGTAGATGAACCTAGAGTCTATTATACAGAGTGACGTAAATCAGAAAGAAAAAAAATAAATATTGTATTTTAATGCATTTATATGGAGTCTAGAGAGATGATACTGAGGGTACTAAAGCAGCAATGGAGATAAAGATATGGAGAACAGAGGTATGGTTATGGAGTAGGAGAAAGGAGGGGGTGCAATGAATAGACAGAGTAGCATGAAAGCATATATACTACTGTATGCAAAATAGATAGCCAGTGTGAATTTGCTATATGAATCAGGGTACTCACACTGGGGGTTCTGTGATGACCTAGGGGAACGGGGCCAGGTGGGAGGTGGAAGGGAGTTTCTAGAGGAAAAGGATATATGGCTGATTCATGTTGGTGTATGGCAGAGGGCAATACAATATTGTAAAGAAATTATCCTTCAGGTAAAAATAAATAAATTTTAAAAGATAAAAGTGGCAGTGCATTCTATCAGTCCACTTACACCAATAAACAGGCCATCTGGAAGAAAATACACACTCACCTTAAATGACACAGTAAACCAAATTGACACTTTATGCACACACACACGCACACAAACACACAAACATATTCCTCTCAAGTGTACAAGAAATATTCTTCACAATAGATCAGAGGGTAAGCAACAAAAGACATCTCAGTAAATTTGAGAAAGGTGACATAATATAAAGTATATTTTCTGACCACAGTTCAATTAGACTAGAAATCAACTACAAGAAATAAAATTGCAAAAAGCACAAATATATGTAGATAAGAAATATACTACTAAACAACAAATGGATCACTGAAGAAATAAAAAAAGAAATAAAAAAAAAAAATACATGGAAGCTCCTGAAAGCAGATGAAAACAAAAGCACAGTAATCCAACGCAGAAAAAGCAGTTCTAAGAGGGACGGTAATAGCACTACATGACTACCAAGCAGTACAGGCCTAGAAAACAACAAATCTCAAATAAACAACCTAACCTTATGCTTATAGGAACTACAAAATGAAGAACAAATAAATAACAAAATTAGTAGAATAAAATAAATTATAAATATTAGGACAGAAATAACTGAAATTGAGACTAAAAAAAAAAAAATACAAAAGATCAGTGAAACAAAGAGCTGCTTCTGTGAAACAAACAAAATGGATAAACCTTTAACCACAGTCATCAAAAACAAACACACCAACAAAAAAAAGAACCCAAAGCAATAGAGTGAGATACGAAAAAGGGGACATTACAGCATATACAATGAAAACACCAAGAATCATGAGAAATTACTATAAACAAATATACATCAATAAAATGTGGATGAACAGGATGGATTCTTAGAAATGTACAATATCTTAAGACTGAACTATAAACATATAGAAAATATGAACATGATTATCAATAATAAAATTGGGTCAGTCATTTAAAAATTAGAAACAAGCTAAAGTTCAGGGACAGATACATTCATAGGTGAGTTCAACCAAACATTAAGCAAAGAATTAACACCTATGCTCCTCAAAACATTTCTGAATATGCATAGGAAGATATGCTTATGAGCTCATCCTATGAGGTCAGTATCACTCTGATGCCAAAAGCCAGACAAAGATATTACACACAAAAACAGAAAATTACAAGCCAACCACACTGAGGGGCATATATGCAAAAATCCTCAAAAGAATATTAGCAAGCCAAATTCAATATTAAAATGATTGCACAACAGGATCAAATGGGATATAAACCAGAGATGCTACATGGTTCAACATCCATAATCAATTCATGTGATACACTGCATTAACAAATTGAAGAATAAAAGTTATATATATATATATATATATATATATATATAAAATACAGTTATATAAAATAAATATAAATAAATAAATATTAACATATTAATAAATTTATTTATTAAAATTTATAATTTATTTATATATTAATATATTGATATTTAATATAAATATATATAATAAAGTTATATGTATATAAAAGTTATATATATAATAGATTAGAAAAATCCTTTCAGAAAATTCAATATTCTTTCATAACAAAAACTCTCAACAAAGTACATATAGAGGGAACATACCTCAACACAATAAAAATTTTTATGATAAATCCAAAAACTAGAATCATGGTTCTGTTGGATAGGAAACCTTGGCATCCTGCAGTCCATGGGGTCACAAAGAGTTGGACATGACTGAGCAGCTGAACTGAACTGAGAATCATGGTTAATGGTAAAATATTGAAAGCACTTCCTCCAAGGTCAGGAACAAGATAGTAATGCCAACTTTGCACTCTCATTCAGCACAACATTGGAAGTCCTAACCACAGCATCAGACAAGAAAATGAAATGTAAATATCAATTAAGTTCATCTGGTCTAATATGCCATTTAAGGATTGCATTTCCTTGTTAATTTACAGAGCCCAACAACACATTGAAAGTTCATATGCCATAATTAAATGAGGCTTATCCGAGGAATGCAAGGATTATTTCATATAGGCAAATCAATCAATGGGATACACCATATTAAAAAGTTGAAAGATAAAAATAAAACATATGATACTATCAATAGACACAGAGAAAGCTGTCAATAAAATACAATACCCATTTATGATTTAAAAAGAATGATCACCAAAAAGTGGGCACACAAAGTACCTATCACAAAATAGTAAGGGTCATATATGACAAACCCACAGTAAACATTACTGTCAATGGTGAAAAACTGAAAGCATTTCCTCTAGGATCAGAAATGACAAGGGTGCCCAGTCATGCCACTATTATTCAACACAGTTTTGGAAGTTCTGGCCAAAGCAATTAGAGAAGAAAAAAAACCAAAAGGAATCCAGAAAGGAAAAGAAGAAGTACAATTCTAACTGTTTGTGAATGACATAATATTATAAATTCCTAAGCATAACACCAGAAAACTAACAGATTCAATCAATGAATTTATAAGTTTCAAGATACAAGTTTAATGAACAGAAACCCTTTTGCATTCCTATATACCAAAAACAAAATCTAGGAAGAAATTAAGGTAACAATTCCATTCAGCTTTGGAACAAAAGTAATAAATTACTTAGGAATAAACCTACCTAAGGAGACAAAATCCTGTCTGATACTGATACTGTATCTATTCAGATACTGATGAAAGTAATCAAAGATGACACAAATAAATGAAAGGATATATCACATTCTTAGATTGGAAGAATCAATATTGTGAAAAGTGACTCTACTACCCAAAACAAAGTACAGACTCAATTAATTTCCTATCAAATTACAAATGATCATTTTTCCACAGAATTATAGCTTTTTTTTTTTTTTACAATTTGTATGGAAACACAGAAGACCCTGAATAACCAAAATAATCTTAAGAAAGAAAACTGAAATGGGATGAATCAATATCCCTAACTTCAATTATACTACAAAGTGACAGGCATCAAGACAGTATGGTCCTTGCACAAAAGCAGAAACATAGATTAATAGAACATAACAGAAATTCCAGAGATAAACTCACACACCTGTGCTCACCTCTCTTTGAAAAAGGAGGCAAGTATATACAATGGACAAAAGACAGCCTCTTCAATAAGTGGTACTGAAAAACTGGACAACTATATGTAAAATAATGAAATTAGAACATTTCCTATAATCAGTTCAGTTCAGTTTATTTGCTCAATCGTGTATGACTCTTTGTGACCCCATGAATGGCAGCACACCAGGCCTCCCTATCCATCACCAACTCCTGGGGTCTACACAAACTCAACTCCATTGAATCGGTGATACCATCCAACCATCTCATCCTCTGTCGTCCCACTTTCTTCCTGCCTTCAATCTTTCCCAGCATCAGGGTCTTTTCCGATGAGTCAGTTCTTCATAACAAGTGGTCAAAGTATTGGAGTTTCAGCTTCAATATCAGTCCTTGCAAAGAACACTCAGGACTTATCTCATTTAGGATGGACTGGTTGGATCTCCTTGTAGTCCAAGAGACTCTCAAGAGTCTTCTCCAACACCACAGTTCAAAAACATCAATTCTTCGGCACTCAGCTTTCTTTATAGTCCAACTCTCACATCCATACATGATCACTGGAAAAACCATTGCCTTGATGAGACAGACCTTTATTGGCAAAGTTATGTCTCTGCTTTTTAATATGCTGTTTAGGTTAGTCATAACTTTCCTTCCAAGGAGTAAGCATCTTTTAATTTCAAGGCTGCAGTCACCATCTGCAGTGATTTTGGAGCCCCCCCCCCCAAATAAAGTCAGCCACTGTTTCCACTGTTTCCACATCTATTTGCCATGAAGTGATGGGATTGGATGTACGATCTTAGTTTTTTGAATGTTGATTTTTAAGTCAACTTTTTCAGTCTCCTCTTTCACTTTCAGTCTTAGCATTTCTCTAAATTTTTTGGTCACCTGATCTACATTTTCTTGATAAAGTTATTTCATTGTTAGATACCTAGCAAAAACAGAAAAGCCAAGGTTTTATCTTCTTCTGAGATATAGAAAACTTGGATTTTCAGCTCTGTAAACCTCCAAATGTGTGGGCTCTCAGTAAATGTAGATAGCAGGTCAAAAGTAGAGATTGACTACTTTAGGGAATTTTTTTTTTTTAATTCAGTCTGAAACCATATATCTCTTGCAAGACATGTTGAAAAGGATGACAAATCTACACATTTCAAAATATTTATATTTTCCTATTATGCAGCATTGCAGTAGTACTACAATCTCCCTCAATCTATACTTTGAGACCCAATGCACAAATATATCAGTAACAGTTTAACAATATGCCTTGTCAGCACTTAAAAAAAAAAAAAAATCCAGTTGGCCATGACTGTCTACTCACTAGTATTGTTCTATCTTTTGCATTCAGAAAACTTAATGTTTTAGGTTTAAAATGTGTACTCATGTCAGGAAATCAGATTCTATGTTTGTTTTCTGTCCTATAAGTTGTTAAAGGGAATAATTAGAATACCCACACAATAGGCCAGCAAATTTGGAAAACTCAGCAGTGGGCACAGGACTGGAAAGGGTCAGTATTCATTGCAATGTCAAAGAATGTTCAAACTATGACACAATTGCACTCACTTCGCAAGATAGCAGACAATGCTCAAAAACCTTCAAGCTATGCTTCCACAGTATGTGAACTGAGAACGTCCAGATGTGCAAGTTAGAAAAGGCAGAGAAATCAGAGATCAAATTGCCAACATATGCTGTATAATAGAAAAAGTAAAAGAGTTCCAGTAAAAGAATTTGCTTCTGCATTGCTGACTATGCCAAAGGGTTTGACTGTGTGGATCACAACAAATGCAGAAAATTCTTAAATTGATGGGAATACAAGACAATCTTACCTGCCTCTTGAGAAATCTGTATGCAGGTCAAGAAGCAACAGTTAGAAATGGACATGGAACAACAGACTGGTTCCAAATTGGGAAAGGAGTACATCAAGGCTATATTTTGTCACCCTGCTTTTTTTATTTATATGAAGAATACATTGTGTGAAATGCCAGGCTGGATGAATCACAAGCTGGAATCAAGATTGCTTGGAGAAATATCAACAACTTCAGATAAGCAGATGATGCCACTCTAATGGCAGAAAGCAAAGAGGAATTAAAGAACCTCTTGAGGTGAATGAGGAGAGTAAAAAAGACGACTTAAAATCCAACATTCAAAAAACTAAGATAAGATCATGGCATCTGGTACTATCACTTTATGGTAAACAGATGGAAAAAAATGGAAACTGTGCAGATCTTAATTTCATGGGTTCCATATCACTGTGGAACGTAACTGCAGCCACAAAAGTAAAAGTCACTTGCTCTTTGAAAGAAAAGCTGTGACAAACATAGATAGTTCATTAAAAAGCCAAAGACATCACTTTGCTAACAAAGGTCCATATAATCAAAGGTATGGTTTTTCCAGTATTCATATATGGATGTGAGAGTTGGACCATAAAGAAAGCTGAGTGCTGAAGAATTGATGCTTTTGAACCATGGTGCTGGATAAAGCTCTTGAGAGTTTCTTGGACAGCAAGGAGATTAAACTAGTGAATCCAAAAGGAAACCAACTCAGAATATACATTGAAAGAACTGATGCTGAAGCTACAAGAATTTGGCCATCTGATGCAAAGAGCCAATTCATTGAAAAAGACCCTGATACTGGGAAAGGCTGAAGGCAAGAGGAGAAGGAGGTGACAGAAAATGAGGTGTTTGGGTGGCATCACGAATTCAATGGACGTGAATCTGAACAAGCTCTGGGAGATAGTGAAGGACAAGGAAGCCTACTGTACTACAGTTCATGGGACCTCAAAGAGTTGGACATGGCTTTGCAACTAAACAACAACCATATCTTTATCTGTTGTTGGTCATTTAGTTTGTTTCTATGTCATGGTTATTGTAAATAGTGTTGCAAAAAACACTGACATGTAGCTTTCAAATTATAATTTTATTTAGATATATACCAGGAGAAGTATTGCTAGATAATATGGTATTTCTAAATTAAAAACCACTATAATATTGTAAATAATTAGCCTCCAACTAATAAAAATAAATGAGAAAAAAAAAACCTAAAAATAAATAAATAAATAAATTTTATAAGGCACATCCAAACCGTTCATAGTTTGCATTCCCACCAACAGTGGAGGGGGATGTTCCCTTTTCTCCACACCCTCTCCAGCATTTATTGTTTGTAGATGTTTTCATAGTGGTCATTCTGACTGACATGAGATGATATCTAATTTTACTTTCCATTTTCTTTTCTCCAATAATTAGTGAGGTTGAGATTTTTTTTTCATATGCCTCCTGGCCATCTGCATATATTTTTAGAGAAATGTCTATTTAGAACTTTTGCCCATTTTTTTTCAGTCTTTTTTTTTCCATTTATTTTTATTAGTTGGAGGCTAATTACTTTACAATACTGTAGTGGTTTTTGCCATACATTGACATGAATCAGCCATGGATTTACATGTGTTCCCCATCCCGATCCCCTCTCCCGCCTTCCTCCCCATCCCATCTTTCTGGGTCTTCCCAGTACATCAGCCCCAAGCACTTGTCTCATGCATCCAATCTGGGCTGATGATCTGTTTCACCCTTGATAGTATACTTGTTTCAATGCTATTCTCTCAGAACATCCCACCCTCACCTTCTCTCAAAGAGTTCAAAAGTCTGTTCTGCACATCTGTGTCTCTTTTTCTGTTTTGCCTATAGGGTTATCATTACCATTTTTTAAAATTCCATATATATGCATTTTTATTGCCCATTTTTTGATTGGATTTTTTTAAAATATTGAGTTGCATGACCTGTTTGCATATCTTGGAGATAATTCCTTGTCATTTGCTTCATTTGCAAATATTCTCTCTTATTCTGAGGGTGACATTTTTTTGTCTTGTTTATTATTTTCTTTGCTGTGCATAAGCTTTTCAGTTTAATATGGTCCTGTTTGTTTGTTTGCTTTTATTTTTGATCCATTAGGAGGTGGATCAAAAAAGATTTCCCTGTTATTTTTGTCAGAGACTATTCTGCCCATGTTTTCCACAAAACAGCTTACAGTATCTGGCATTACATTTAGGTCTTTAATCCATTTTTGAGTTTACTTTTATGTATGGTGTTAGGAAGTATTCTAATTTCATTTTTTCACATGTAACTGTCATTTTCCCCCAGAAACACTTATTGAAAAGACTGTCTTCTCTCCAGAGTATAGTTTTGCCTCATTTGTCATAAATTAGGTGACTGTAAGTGAATCAATTTATCTGTGAAATTTCTATCTTGGACCATTGATCTATATTTCTGTTTTTATGCCAGTACCCTACATCTCTGATGACTGTAGCTTTGTAGTGTAGTCTGAAGCCAGGCAGCCTGATTCCTCCCAGTCTATTTTTTATTTCTCAAGATTGCTTTCGCTATTCAAGGTCTTTTGTGTTTGAATACAAATTGCAAAAATTTTGTTCTAATTCTGTAAAAAAGAAAATGTCATTAGTAATTTGAAAAGTATACCAGTGGAATTTACAAAGATGGTAATGATAACCCTATATGCAAAACAGAAAAAGAGACACATGTATAGAATAGACTTTTGGACTCTATGGGAGAAGGCGAGGGTGGGATGTTTTGAGAGAACAGCATTGAAACATGTATATTATCAGGGGTGAAACAGATCACCAGCCCAGGTTGGATGTATAAGACAAGTTCTCGGGGCTGGTGCACTGGGAAGACCCAGAGGGATGGGGTGGGGAGGGAGGTGGGAGGGGGGATGGGGATGGGGAACACATGTAAATCCATGGCTGATTCATGTCAATGTATGGCAAAAACCACTACAGTATTGTAAAGTAATTAGCCTCCAACTAATAAAAATAAATGGAAAAAAAAATAAATAAAATAAAATAAAAAAGAAAAGTATACCAGTGAATCTGTAGATTGTCTTGGGTAGTGAAACAATTTTCAGAAAACTGATTCTTCCAATCCAAGAACATGTTTATCTCTCATTTGTGCCACCTTTTATTTCTTTCATCAGAATCTAATAATTTTTTGATAATAAATAGTTTTCCTCAATAGAAAACTATTGATAGTTTTCTATCAATAAAGCAGGTTTATTGATAGATGTATTAATCTTTTTGATGTGATGGTAAATAGGATTACTTCCTTTATTTCTCTTGTTGATCATTTGTTGTTAGTGTATAGGGATGGAAAATTTTCTCTGTATTAATTTGATATCCTGAAAATTTACCACATTCATTAATGATCTCTAGTATTTCTGATAGGATCTTTAAGTCCTCTGTGTATAGCATCATGTCATCTGCAAACAGTGACAGTTTTAGTTCTTCTTTTCCAATTTAGATTTATTTTTCTTTTTTCTTTTTTTTTCTTTTTCTTCTCTACTGTGGCTAGAAATTCCAAAGTGTGTTGAAAAATAGTGACGAGAGTGGACATTGTTGCCTTGTTCCTAATTTATGAGGAAATCCTTTCAAATTTTCACCATTGAGAATGATGTTTACTGTGGGTTTGTCATATATATGGCTTTTATTATATTGAGTAATGGTCTCTCAATGCCCACATTCTGAATAGTTTTTCTCATAAATGGGTGTTGAGTTTTGTCAAAAGCTTTACTGCATCTATTGATATTTATTATATGGGCTTTATTCTTCAATTATTTATTGTGGTGCACCATACTAATTGATTTATAGATGTTGAAAAATCCTTGCATTCCTGTGGTAATTCCCAGTTGATCATATTGTGTGATATTTTTAATGCATTGTTGGATATGGTTTGCTATTAACAGTATTTTGTTAAGGATATTTGCATTTATGTTCATTAGTGATATTGGCCTGCAATTTTCTTTTCTTTTCTTTTTTTTTTCTCTGTGTGATGTCATTGTCTAGTTTTGGTGCCAGGATGATGGTGGCCTCATGAAATGAGCTTAGGAATGTTCCTTCCTCTACAATTGTTTTGAAAGTGTTTCAGAAGGGTAGGTGTTAACTCTTCTATGAATATTTCATAGAATTCCCCTGGGAAGCTATTTGGCTCTAGACTTTTGCTTGTTGGAAGATTTAAATCACAGTTTCAATGTGACTACTTGTTATTGATCTGTTCATATTTTCTATTTCTTCCTAGTTTCAGGATTGGAAGGTTTCATTTTCCTAAGAACTTGTGCATTTCTTCTCGGTTGTTCATTTTATTGGCATAGTTATTGTAGTAGTCTCTAATGATCCATTATATTTCTGTAGTGCTTGTAGCATTTTTCTTTTTCTTTCTTTTTTTTTTTTTTTTTGTTTATAATTTTCCTGATTTTAATCCTCTACCTTTTATCTTGATGAGTCTTGTTAAGGTTTTATCAAATTTGTTTATGCTTTTAGAAAATCAACTTTAAGTTTCATTGATCTTTGCTCCTGTTTTCTTTGTCTGTATATCATTTACTCCTGCTCTGATCTTTACAATTTCTTTATTTTAATAACTTTGAATTCTGTTTGATCTTATTTATCTAGCTACTTTAGGTATAAGGATAGGTTGTTTACTTGAGATTTTTCTTATTTCTTTAGGTAGAATTGTATTGCTAGAATCTTTGCTTGTAATATGGCTTTTGATGTATCTGATATGTATTGAATCATCATGTTTTCATTGTCATTGGTCTCTCTAGGTATTTTTTTATGTCCTCTTTGTTTTCTTTAATGATCCATTGATTATTTAGCAACACATGGCTTAGCCTCCATGTTTTTGTATTTTTTATATATCTTTTCTGTTTTTGATTTTTATTCCCCTATCATTGTGGTAAGAAAAGAAGCTTGATAGGTTTTTGCCTTTATTAAATTTACCAAGGCTTGATTTGTGACCAAAGATGTGATCCATCCTGGAGAATGATTTGTATGCAGTTGATAAGAAACTTTATTCCAAACTTTTCAAATGGGATGTTACTATTTGCCTTATATATTGAATTGCTCCTATATAAGTGCACATACAACTATTATGTGATCTTTGATTGATCAGTTGATCATTATATAATGTCCTTCCTCATCTCTTGTAACAATTTTAATTTTAAAATCTATTTTGTAAACTATGAGTATTGATACTCTAAACTTATTCCAATTTCCGTTTGCATGGGATATCTTTTTGTACTTCTTTCCCTTCATTTTCAGTCTGAATATGTCCTTAGTTCTGAAGTGCATTTCTTATGGACAGCATGTATACAGGTTTTGTTTCTGCATCCATTCATCTAGCCTGTGTCTTTTTTTATTTGAAGCATTTAATTCATTTCCATTCAAAGTAATTATCAATAAGTAGATCCCTATTGCCATTTTTTCTCTTGTTTTGGGCTTGTTTTGTAGGCCTTTTTCTTCTCTTGTGTTTTCTGCCTAGAGACGCTTCCTTAGAATCTGTTGTAGAGATGTTTTGGTGGTGCTGAATTATTTTAGCTTTTGCTATCTGTACAGGTATTTATTTCTCCATCAAATCTGAATGAGAACATTGCTGGATAGAGTATCCTGGTTGCAATTTTTTTTTCCCCATTCATCGCTTGAAATATATTGTGCCACTCCCTCCTAATCTGAAGAGATTCTGCTGAAGTATCAGCGGATAAACATATGAGATTCTCTTGTATGTTAGTTGTTGCTTTTTCCTGCCTGTCTTCCTGTTTTTAATACATTTTCTTGTTATTTAATTCTTGTTAGATTGGAAAATATATATCTTGACATAATTTTCCTTGGGTTTATCCTATGGGTCTCTGAACTTCCTAGACTTGGGCGAATATTTCCTTTTCTATGTTAGGGGAGTTTTTGACTATAATCTCTTTAAATATCCTCTCAAATTTTCTCTCTTTCTCTAGGACCCATGCAATTCAAATATTCATGCATTTACTGTTGTCCTGGAGGTCTCTGAGACTGTTTTAATTTATTTTCATTATTTTATTTTTTTTTTCATATTCTCTCCCATGGCAGAGATTTCCAACATTCTATCTTTCAGGTCACTTGCCCGTTCTTTGACCTCTGTCGTTATGCTATAGATTACCTCTATTGTATTGCTTTGGGCTTCCCCAGTTGCTCAGCTGGAAAGAATCTGCTTGCAATGCAGGAGATATGAGTTCAATCTCTGAGTCTGAAAGATACCCTGGAGGATGGAATAGCAACTCACTCCAGTATTCTTGTTTGGGAAATGCCATGGACAGTGGAGCCTGGTGTGTTACAGACTGTAGGGTCACAAAGAGTCAAAAACAACAGAAAGAATGAGCACAGTACAGTGCATTTTTAATTTTCTTTATGGTATTTTTTCATTACTGTTTGTTTGTACTCGGGTTCTTCTAGGTTCTTGTTAAACATTTCTTGCATTTCTCAATCTATGACTCCATTCTATTTCTGAAATCATCTTTACTATCATTACTCTGAATTCTTTTTCAGGTAGATAGCCCATCTCCTCTTCATGTATTTGGTCTTGTGGGTTTTTATCTTGTAACTTTGTCTGAAATAGATTTATTTGTCTTCTCATTTTGTCTAACTTTCTGAATTTGTGATCTTCTTTCTGCAGGATGTAATATCATTGTACCTCTTACTTCTGTTGTCTGCCACCTCTTGGGTGAGATTAGTCCAAGGGCTTATTTAGGATTCATGTTGGGAGGGACTGGTGCTTACCTTCTGGTGGTTAGAGCTAAGCCTTATCCTTCTGGTGGACAGGGCTGTGTCAAGTGGTGTATTTTGTGATTTTCTATGAATGTAGACCTGTCTGCTAATGATTGGGCCTGTGTTGCTGCCTTGCTGGTTGTTAGACCTGAGGGGCCCAGCACTAGAGCCTTCAGGATTTTGGGTAGTGCTGAGTCTTGTTGTTGAGGTGGACCTAACAGAAACAGAAGATATCAAGAAGAGGTGGCAAGAATACACAGAAGAACTATACTAAAAAGATCTTAATGACCCATATAACCATGATGGTGTAATCACTCACCTACAGCCAGTCATCCTGGAATGTGAAGACAAGTGGGCCTTAGGAAGCTTCACTACAAACAAAGCTAGTCAAGGTGATGGAATTCCAGTTGAACTATTTCAAATCCTAAACGATAATGCTGTTAAAGTACTACACTCACTATTCCAACAAATTTAGAAAGCTCAGCAGTGACTACAGGACTGGGAGAGGTCAGTTTTCATTCCAATCCCAAAAAAAGGCAATCCCAAAGAATGTTCAAACTACCACAAAACTGCCCTCATCTCACATGCTAGCAAAGTAATGCTCAAAATCCCCCAAGCCAGGCTTCAACAGTATGTCAACTGAGAACTTCCAGATGTTCAAGTAGGATTTAGAAAAGGTAGAGGAACCAGATCGAATAGCCAACATCCCTTGTATCATTGAAAAAAGGAGAGAGTTCCAGGAAAACATCTATTTCTGCACTTCTGCTTTATTGATAACTCCAAAGTCTTTGACTGTGTGGATCACAACAAACTGGAAAATTCTTAGAGAGATGAGACTATCAGATCACCTTTCCTACCTCATGAGAAATCTATATGCAGGTCAATAAGCAACAGTTAGAACTGGACATGGAATAACAGACTGGTTCCAAATTGGGAAAAGGGTACATCAAGGCTGTATATTGTCACCCTATTTATTTAACTTACATGCAGAGTACATCATCAGAAATACTGGGCTGGATGAAACACAAGCTGGGATCAAGATTGCTGGGAGAAATATCAATAAACTCAGATATGCAGATGACACCACCCTTAAAGAAGAAAGCAAATAGGAACTAAAGAGCCTTCTGATGAAAGTGGAAGAGGAGAGTGAAAAAGGTGGCTTAAAACTCAACATTCAAAAAACAAAGATCATGGCATTGATATCCATCAAATCATGGCAAATAAATGGGGAAACAATGAAAACAGTGACAGAATTTCTTTCCTTGGGCTCAAAACTCTCTGCAGATGGTAACTGCAACCATGAAATTAAAAGACCCTTGCTCCTTGGAAGAAAAGGTATAACAAACCTAGACAGCATATTAAAAAGCAGAGACTTCACTTTGCCAACAAAGGTGCATACAGTCAAAGTTATGATTTTTTCAGTAGTTGTGTGAGACTACTGATGTGAGAATTGGACTATAAAGAAAGCTGAGCACTGAAGAGTTGATGCTTCTGAAATGTTGTATTGGAGAAGATTCTTGAAATTGCCTTGGACAGCAAGAAGATCAAACCTGTCAATCCTAAAGGAAGTCAGTCCTGAATATTCATTGGAAGTTCTGGTGCTGAAGATGAAACTCCAATGCTTTGGTCAACTGATGTGAAGACTTGACTCACTGAAAAAGACCCTGATGCTGGGGAAGATTCAAGGCAGGAGGAGAAGGGGATGACAGAGGATGAGATGGTTGGACGACATCACCAACTTGAAGATTATGAGTTTAGCAAACTCAGGGAGTTTGTGATGAACTGCAAAGCCTGACGTGCTACATAGTCCATAGAGTCACAAAGAGTCAGACAGTCCTGAGTGACAGAACGGAACTGATTGATGCTCACTCAGACATGAGGTGGGCAAGATGGCTACAACTGCAGAATATGTTCCTGTTCTGTTGGGAGTCTCTCCTAGAACCCATAGACCCAGGGGCTGGCATATGGGGAGAGAGGCCAGGATAGTGGCCCTGCCCTTTGCATGACACTCAACTGTGTTTGTTTCAAAGGCAATCTGACCCCCTCGCCCCAAATGCATTCCCTGCTGTTGAGCTTGTCATTCCCATCCCATCAGGTCAACTCTATGCAGTAGCAGTCCTTCCCCTTAGTCAGTTTCAGCACCCAATCCCCACCTGCTTTGGTGAGCATTCATCTCAGTCTGGGTTGCACAGGGCTGTGACACAGAGCATTCAGGGAAGTCTCACTCTGTCCTGCCTGCCACAGACTAGTCACTGCACTTTCTTCCAATACCTTTGAATGGCCCACCCTCAATTTCAGCTGATCTTATCACTGGTGAGGGGGCCTCCCTGGGTGTAGTAACTACTCCTCTCTTTCTGCTCCCCTCACCTGGTGTGCAAATCATATCCTGCTTCCTCTTTTCTTTTTCTTCCCTTTCTTTTCTTCATCTTATCCAGTTACGTGGGGATTTTTTTTTTTTTTAAGGTGTCTGAGATCCTGTGCTAGTGTTCAACAGGTGCTCTGTGTGAATTGTTCCACTTGTAGATGCATTCTTGATGTACTTGTAAGGATGAGTGAAATCTAGATCCTCCTATTTGATCACCTTAATGTAAGTCAGTGAGCATTTGACATATATTGACTTTACCAATCCTCACTGAAAACGGATAAAGTATTTTCTGTTGGGCTTGCCTTGTGGCTCAGATGGTAAAGAACCTGATTGCAATGCAGGAGACCCTGGTTTGATCCCTGTGTCAGGAAGATCCCTGGAGAAGGAAATGACAACCCACTCCAGTATTCTTGCCAGGAGAATCCCATGGACAGAGGAGATTAGGGGGCTACAGTCTAAGGGGTCACAAGGGGTACTTAATTTAAAAGTAAGAAATTTGAAGCTCAAAGTCAGCTTCAATTCACTCACCATGATTTGTTCAATGTCACCTAAGTAACAGTACAGGGGTGCCACATATGCTGCTTGACGTTAAAGTTGACAAATTTTCCCCTGTTATTTTTATATTGAGGTATACTTGGCATATAGCATTATATTAGTTTTAGGTGTACAACATAATGATTTTATATTTGTATGTGTTATGAAATGATTACCACCATAAGTCTACTTAGTTGACATCTGTCACCTTAAATCATTACAATTTTTTTTTCTTCTGATTAGAAATTTTACTATCTACTATCTTCACAATTTCAGATATGTGATACAATGTTATTAACTGCAATCACCATATTTGTGTGCTTAGTCACTCAAGCATGCCCAATTTACAACCACATGTACTGTAGCCCACAAGGCTCCTCTGTCCACGGATATTCTCCAGGCAGGAATACTGATGTGGGTTGCCATGCCCTCCTCCAGAGGATCTTCCCAATCCGGGGATCGAACCTAGGTCTCCCACATTGCAGGTGGATTATTTACTGTCGGAGCCACAAGGAAAGCCCAAGAGTACTGGAGTGGGTAGCCTATCCCTTCTCCAGGGGATCTTCCCGACCCATAAATTGAGCCAGGGTCTCCTGCTTTGCAGGAGAATTCTTTACCAGCTGAGTTACCTTGGAAGCCCCATAGTCACCATACTATACATTGTATCACTATGAATTATTTATTTTAAAGCTAGTGCCTTTATAGATTGTGTCTTTTGACCCCTTTTCATACATTTTTAACATTTTCACCCACTTAATTTTTTTTAGTTTAATTCCTAATTTTGTTAATATTTTTAGCTATGAAAAAGTAAATATACAAACTTATGTATGTAGATAAGTGTTTGTAAGTACCTATGTATTAAGCATGTATTCACATAAAAATCAACCTAAGACATGCTATATTTGAAGTCATATATAAGGATATAAATTTTTAATTTTAATGTAACCATATCAATCTTTCACTTTATGGTTTGTATTCTGTCATGTTTGAGAAATCTCTTTCTACACTTGATGGGAGAGCTTTGAGCTGTATTTATGTTTTGGTTCTCTGTGCCCACACTCACCTATTTTTCTCACTGTCTTAGTTCAATCAGACTGCTATAACAAAAATGTCACCAAGTAGGTGACCACACAAAAAGTATTTCTTTCTCTCAGTTTTATAGTTTGGGAAGTCCAAGATCAAGGCACCAGCAGATTTGCTGTGGGTGAGAACCGGCTTCTTGATTCGTAGATAACCCTCTTCTCACTGTATCTTCAAATGGAGGAATAAAGGAGAGAGCTCTTTGGAGTGTCTTTTATAAGGGTACTAAATTCATTCATGAGGGTTCTATTCACCTAACCTAATCATCTCTGAAATGTTACCGCTCCTAATGCTATCATATTAAGGCATAGGATTTCAACAACTGGATCTTAGGAGAACACAATCATTCTGTTCATAACAAAACTGTTTGATTGGTACTGTAATGTCATAAGAATTCTATCTTTCAAAAAAAAAAAAAAATCTGTCTTTACAATGATTCTGATATATGGCTTCCCTGACAGCTCAGTTGGTAAAGAATCTGCCTGCAATGTGGGAGACCTAGTTTGATCCCTGGGTTGGGAAGATCCCCTGAAGAAGGGAAAGGTTACCCACTCTAGTATTCTGGCCTGGAGAATTCCATGGACTATACAGCCCATGGGGTTGCAAAGAGTCTGACAGGACTGAGCAACTTTTTTCCCCTGATAGCTCAGTTGGTAAAGAATTCATCTGCAAAACAGGAGACCTCAGTTCAATTCCTCGATCAGAAAGATCCTCTGGAGAAGAGGGGATCTTCCCCATCCAGGAATTGAACCAGGGTTTCCTGAAGTGCAGGTGGATTCTTTACCAACTGAGCTATCAGGGAAGTCATATGGGCATACATTCTATGACTGCCATACGTTAACACAAAATATATGTCCTTGTAATGATACATAAGAGTCTCTGTGGGCTTTCCACATAGACTCGGACACTGGACATTTTAGGAAATGGGATGCTTTTTGAGTTATCTATAAAAATATTGTCTTTTTAACATATATCTGTGCCTTATACTATGCCATCAGCATTCAACAATTTCCTTTAGCTCTTTAGTTTTCCTGTATGTAAAATGGAGATAAAGTTAATTTCCCTTTCCTGCTAGCTGAGGTGGATATGTACTTTAAAACATTGAAAATAAAAAGTACTTGTGTTTATCATTATCTTTTAATATTGACTAAAAAAAAAAAAAAAAAGAGAGAGAGAGAGTCATTGGAGCATTTTGCAATGCAAAGAGTTGCAGGAGCATTAAACAGTACAAGTAGGGAAATATAAATTGTGGAAGTAAATATATAGAGAAAGCTTTTTAAAGATTAACATTTTCTTCATAATCAAAATTCCCTAAAAAGTTTTGAGTTTTTTTTTTTTTTTACAATGCTCATAACAGACTTTGTACAGTCAATATAGGTAAAAAGGAAAATATTATTTTTCACATCAGGCATAGAGAATAATTAGCTTCAGCTTAAGGAATCTGGGTTTTCTAGTTTAAGAAGTATCATATTGGGTTAAGACTGAAAGGAATTATTTAATTTTTTTCCAACATATGACTGCAGAGAAGAGCCTGCACTGAATTTAGTTTAAATCTAGTACATTGTTGCTCTTATTGTGCTAAATTATTTAAACATATAATGATTGAAAACACAAATTACTAATTTCTTATTGAGACTGACAAGAAAATAGAATTGAAAAAAAAGCACAAGAAAATAGAATTGAAACAAACTGATTATATTTGCCAAAATTATCTCTTATTAATCACACTCAAAGAAAATAATGGAAAACTCAAGAGACTGGCATTTTATATTTTATGTAATTTGTACTGTACGTAGTTTTCTAAAGGAGAAGAACCTGCCATTGCAGCTTTGTAAAAGTGGCATCTAACCAAATTCTTTATTTAGTTCTACTAGTTTACTGCTCTGCTAAGTTTTGATTATTAATAGTAAGGAGGCAGATTTTTCCTATTAAAGTCATTGATCAATATATGTATATTGTAGTAAACACTTGATAGAACTCAGATATAAAATTAAGCAGTAACAGAGAATCACTTCCAGACAATAATTATGTCTCTAAACAAAACAAAATAGGAATTCAGCAACTGATCAGAGAATTTTACCAAGAAAGACAGAAAAAATAGAATATATTAAGCATTTAAGAATACTGAGGGTAGTATTTTTTTTGGGGGGGGGTCAGAAAATTGTGTATATATATATATATATATATATATATATATAAATGAGTCTTCTAATAGAATGATTCTAAAGTGAATTTAGTAAATATTCAGAATATACAAATGAATTAAACAAAACTGGTAATAATTTTATGTTGATACAACTATTGTTTTAGTGATAGTGACCTACCATTTTATTTTGAAAAGAAACAAAAAGATATAACTTTCTTCCGAAGACATGTTCTTTGTATTAGTCACTGAGGAAGGCTTTCTTATCTCTCCTGGCTGTTCTTTGGAACTCTGCTTTCAAATGGCTATATTTTTCCTTTTTCCCTTTGCCTTTAGCTTCTCTTCTTTTCTCAGCTATTTGTAAGGATTCCTCAGACAACCATTTTGCCTTTTTGCATTTCTTTTTCTTGGGGATGGTCTTGATCACTGCCTCTTGTGCAATGCCATGAACCTCTGTCCATAGTTCTTCAAGCACTCTGTCTATCAGATCTAAGCCTGTGATCTATTTGTCACTTGCACTGTATAATAGTAAGGGATTTGATTTAGGTCATACCTAAATGGAGTAGTGGCTTCCTTATTTTCTCCCATTTAAGTCTGAATTGTGCAATAAGGAATTCATGATCTGAGCCACAGTCAGCTCCTGGTTTTGATTTTGCTGACTGTATAGAGCTTCTCCATTTTGGATGCAAAAAATATAATCAATCTGATTAACGTATTCAGCATCTGGTGATATCCACATGTAGAGCCTTCTCTTGTGTTCTTGGAAGAGAGTGTTTGCAATGACCAGTGCACTTTCTTGGAAAAACTCTGTTAACCTTTAACCTGCTTCGTTTTGTACTCCAAGGCTAAATTTGCTTGTTAATCCAGGTATCTCATGACTTCCTACTTTTGCATTTCAGTCCCCTATAATGAAAAGGACATCTTTTTCGGCTGTTAGTTCTATAAAGTCTTGTAGGTCGTCATATATCCTTTCAATTTCAGCTTCTTTAGCATTACTAATTTGGGTATAGACTTGGATTACCATGATATTGGATGGTTTGCCTTGGAAACGGACAGAGATCATTATGCCATTTTTGAGATTTCATCCAAGTACTGCATTTTGGACTTTTTTGTTTACTATGATGGCTACTCCATTTCTTCTAAGGGATTCCTGCCCACAACCATGGATATAATGTTCATCTGAGATAAATTCACCCATTCTAGTCCATTTTAGTTCACTCACTCCGAAAATGTCAATGTTCATTCTTACCATCTCCTATTTGACCACTTCCAATTTGCCTTGATTTGTGGACCTAACAGTCCAGGTTCTTATGCAATATTGTTCTTTACAGTGTCTGACTTTACTTTCATCACCAGTCTCATCCACAACTGGGTGTTGTTTCTTCTTTGGCTCTGTCTCTTCATTTTTTTCTGGAGTTATTTCTCCACTTATCTCCAGTAGCATATTGGGCACCTATAGGCCTGGGAAGTTCATATTTCAGTGTCCTATCTTTTTTCCTTTTCATACTGTTCATGGGGCTGTAAAAGCAAGAATACTGAAGTGGTTTTCCATTCCAGTATCCAGTGGACCACATTTTGTCAGAACTCTCCCATGACCCATCCATCGTGGGTGGTCCTACAGGGGATGGCTC
Source organism: Muntiacus reevesi (assembly GCF_963930625.1). Lineage (NCBI taxonomy): Eukaryota > Metazoa > Chordata > Mammalia > Artiodactyla > Cervidae > Muntiacus > Muntiacus reevesi. Next base: position 35,943,303 of record NC_089259.1, on the reverse strand, counting down.
ATAGCTCATTGAGTTAGACAAGGCTGTGGTCTATGTGATCAGTTTTGTTAGTTTTCTGCAATTGTGGTTCTCAGTCTGTCTACTCTCTGATGGAGAAGAATAAGGGGCTTATGAAATCTTCCTGATGGGAGAGACTGACTGAGGGGGAGACTGGATCTTGTTATGATGGGTAGGGCCATACTCACTAAATCTTTAACCCAATTTTCTGTTCAGGGGCAGGGCTGTGTTCCCTCCCTGCTGTTTGACCTGAGGACAAACTATGGTGGAGGTATTGGTGGAGGTTCAGTTCAGTTCAGTCACTCAGTCGTGTTTGACTCTTTGCGACCCCATGAATCGTAGCACGCTAGGCCTCTCTGTCCATCACAAACTCTCAGAGTCTACTCAAACTCATGCCCATCGAGTCGGTGATGCTATCCAGTCATCTCATCCTCTGTCATCCCCTTCTCCTCCTGCCCCCAATCGCTCCCAGCATCAGAGTCTTTTCCAATGAGTCAACTCTTCACATGAGGTGGCCAAAGTATTGGAGTTTCAGCTTCAGCATCAGTCCTTACAATGAACACCCAGGATTGATCTCCTTCAGGAGGGACTAGTTGAATCTCCTCACAGTCCAAGGGACTCTCAAGCCTCTTCTCCAACACCACAGTTCAAAAGCATCAATTCTTCAGCTCTCAGCTTTCTTCACAGTCCAAATCTCACATCCATATATGACCACTGGAAAAACCATAGCCTTGACTAGACGGACCTTTGTTGGCAAAGTAATGTCTGCTTTTTAATATGTAATCTAGGTTGGTCATAACTTTCCTTCCAAGGAGTAAGTGTCTTTTAATTTCATGGCTGCGATCACCATCTGCAGTAATTTTGGAGCCCCCAGAAATAAAGTCTGACACTGTTTCCACTGTGTCCCTATCTATTTCCCATAAGTAGATGGGACCAGATGTCATGATCTTAGTTTTTTGAATGTTGAGCTTTAAGCCAACTTTTTCACTCTCTTCTTTCACTTTCATCAAGAGGCTTTTTAGTTCCTCTTCAATTTCTGCCATAAGGGTTGTGTCATCTGCATATGTGAGATTATTGATATTTCCCCTGGCAATCTTAATTCCAGTTTGTGCTTCTTCCAGCCCACCCTTTCTTATGATGTACTCTGCATAGAAGTTAAATAAGCAGGGTGACAATATACAGCCTTGATATACTCCTTTTCCTATTTGGAACCAGTCTGTTGTTCCACGTCCAGTTCTAACTGTTGCTTCCTGACCTACATACAGGTTTCTCAAGAGGCAGGTCAGGTAGCCTGGTATTCCCATCTCCTTCAGAATTTTCCACAGTTTAATGTGATCCACACAGTCGAAGGCTTTGGCACAGTCAATAAAGAAGAAATAGATTTTTTTCTGGAACTCTCTTGCTCTTTCGATCATCCAGCAGATATTGGCAATTTGATCTCTGGTTCCTCTGCCTTTTCAAAAACCAGCTTGAACATCTGGAAGTTTTCAGTTCATGTATTGCTGAGGCCTAGCTTGGAGAATTTTGAGCATTACTTTACTCGTGTGTGAGATGAGTGCAATTGTGAGGTTGTTTTGAGCATTCTTTGGGATTGCCTTTCTTAGGGATTGGAATGAAAACGGAACTTTTCAAGTCCTGTGGCCACTATTGAGGTTTCCAAATTTGCTGGCATATTGAGTGCAGCACTGTCACAGCATCATCTCTTAGGATTTGAAATAGCTAAACTGGAATTCCATCTTATCCACTAGCTTTTTTCATAGTGATGCTTTCCAAGGCCCACTTGACTTCACATTCCAGGATGTCTGGCTCTAGGTGAGTGATCACACCATTGAAATTATATGGGTTGTGAAAATATTTATGTACAGTTCTTCTGTGGATTCTTGCCACCTCTTCTTAATATCTTCTGCTTCTGTTAGGTCCATATCATTTCTGTCCTTTACTGAGCCCCTTTTTGCATGAAATATTCCCTTGATATCTCTAATTTTCCTGAAGAGACCTCTAGTCTTGCCCATTCTATTGTTTTCCTCTATTTCATTGCATTGATCCCTGAGGAAGGCTTTCTTATCTCTCCTGGCTATTCTTTGGAACTCTGCATTCAAATGGGAATATCTTTTCTTTTCTCCTTTGCTCTTTGCTTCTTTCTTTTCACAACTATTTGTAAGGCCTCCTCCGACAACCATTTTGCCTTTTTGCATTTCTTTTCCATGGGGATGGTCTTGATCTCTGTCTCCAGTACAATGTCATCAAACTCCATCCATAGTTCATCAGTCACTCTGTCAGATCTAGTTCCTTAAATCTATTTCTCATTTCCACTGTATAGTCACAAGGGATTTGATTTAGGTCATACCTGAATGGTCTAGTCATTTTCCCTACTTTCTTCAATTTAAGTCTGAATTTGGCAATAAGGAGTTCATGATCTCAGCCACAGTCAGCTTCCGGTCTTGTTTTTGTTGACTGTATAGAGTTTCTCCATCTTTGGCTGCAAAGCATATAATCAACCTCATTTCAGTGTTGGTCATCTGGAGATGTCCATGTGTAGAGTCTTCTCTTGTGTTGTTGGAAGAGGGTGTTTGATATGACCAGTGTGTTCTCTTGGCAAAACTCTATTAGCCTTTGCCCTGCTTCATTCCTACTCCAGGGCCAAATTTGCCTGTTACTCCAAGTGTTTCTTGGCTTTCTACTTTTGCATTCCAGGCGCCTATAATGAAAAGGACGTCTTTTTTGGGTGTTAATTCTAAAAGGTCTTGTAAGTCTTCATAGAAACGTTCAACTTCAGCTTCTTCAGCGTTACTGGTTGGGGCATAGGCTTGGATTACCGTGATATTGAATGGTTCGCCTTGGAAACGAACAGAGATCATTCTGTTGTTTTTCTGATTGCATCCAAGTACTGCATTTCCGACTCTTCCTGAAGAGTAACATTGGATTTTCTTAACAGCTAATGATTATTTTCATACACAAGTTGGAGAATTGAATGCAAATTTTATGTAGATTATCTTGTTATTTTTATTCTGTACTTATTCATTGAAATAACCATCCCCAACGTTATGAAGGGTACATGATTAAATATTTCATCATTTAATGAAAGCGAATATATGTAATACATTACTATATTTTTTGAAATGTTCTTCTTACAAGTTTAAAAAGGAGTGTGTGTCTATGTACATGTGAGAACTAAAACAAAAAAAAAAAAGAAAAGAAAAGAAAAAAATCTAAGTAATATAAGGATAAGTGGTTCTCCATTGTATCTAATTCAACCTAATGAGAAGTAATTCTTAACTTTCAGTCAATCTCAATATAGCATAATATTCAAAATAACTTTTAGAGGAAACTTTTAAAGTTGGAATCTTACCACTTTTGCATTTTGTCCCCTTAAATATAGCTTTTCTAATTTAGCTCAAAATTTTTGGGAAGTGAGTATTAAAATATATGCCATTAAGTCCATTTTTTTAATCATAAAACCTTTACATAAGCTAAGAGTTGTCTTGGTTGTCAACAGAATTTGCCAGTTTATGTCATTCATGTTATTTCATAATCAAACACAGGTTTTTTTGTTGTTGTTGTTTGTTTTGTTTTGTTTTTTAACTGTGTGTTCATGCTTAGTTGTTCAGTCGTGTCTGCATCATTGTGTACCAATAGCCTGCCAAGCCCATCTATCCATGGGACTTTTCAGAAAAGCATACTAGAGTGGGTTGCCATTTCCTCCTTCAAGAGATCTTCTTGACCCAGGGACTGAACCCAGATCTTCTTTGTCTCCTGCATTGCAGGCAGATTCTTTATCCACTGAGCCACTGGGGAATTGCCATGATTCATGTCAATGTATGACAAAAACCACTACAATGTTGTAAAGTAATTAGCCCTCAATTAACATAAATAAATTAATTTTTAAAAACTCTAGAGAGATTTTGGTAAGTTCTCTTACTCTTAAGTAACTTTAAGTAATTGCACATTAATAATTAACGTGTCCAGACCAATAAAATAAATCACAACACACACACACACACACACTGAACAGGTAGTCACCCCTCTTTACTATCTGGTCTACTGCAGGTGAACCACTAGCAATCAGGAATTAAGAATGGCAGTAGTTTAGCTTCTTTCATTTCCTATTGTTGTTCAGTTGCTCAGTCAAGTCTGACTCTTTGAGACCCCACGGACATACCAGGCTTCCCCCTCCTGCACTGTTTCTGGAGTTTGCTCAAATTCATGTCTATTGAATTGGTGCTGCCATCCAACCATTTCATCATCTGTCATCCCCTTTTCCTTCATACAAGCATACACACACAGTTTTTTTTTTTTTTTTTTTCTACTATACCTGATAAAAGTTTGAGAAACAACAACAACAAAAGAGAAAAATTGGAAAACATAAACTAGATGATATGAGAGCACTGGCTTTTAAAAATGTCTTTGCTATTAATGTGTCCTTTTGATATTAATTTCTCATTTAAATTCATTCATCTCTGCAATCATCCTCTGTGATTTTTCAGTCTTTTAACATTATTAAAACTTCCAATGAGTAAGTCAAAGTTCTTTCTTGGTAAATATCATATTGCTCTTGAAAATGTGTGTGCATGCCTACTAAGTTGCTTCAGTCATGTCTAATTATGTGCAACCCCATGGTTGGAGCCTATCGGGCTCCTCTGTCCATGGGATTTCCCAGGCAAGAATGCTGGAGTGGGTTGTCATGCCCTCTTCCCAGGAGCTCTTCCTGACCTAGAAATCAAACCTTTGTCTTGAACACTGCCTGAATTGGCAGGTGGGCTCTTTACTGTTAGCACCACTTGGGAAGTCGCTGAAAATATGTATAGTTTATGGAAACTTAAATAGAAATTGTATCCTGCTGTTGTGTGAAAATTGTATAAAGCTTAATTATATTGAAATTATCTTTAAGAATTTTCCACAATCTTTTGTGATCCACACAGTCAAAGGCTATAGTGTAGTCAATGAAGCAGAAGGAGATTTTTTTGGAATTCCCTGGCTTTTTCTATGATCCGATGAATGTTGGCAATTTGATCTCTAGCTCCTCTGCCTTCTCTAAATACACCTTGAACATCTGGAATTTTTTGGTTCACATACTGTTGAAGCCTAGATAGGAGAATTCTTAGTATTACTTTGCTAGGATTTGAGATGAGTACAACTATGTAGTAGTTTGAATATTCTTTGGCATTGCCTTTCTTTGGGACTGGAATGAAAACTGACCTTTCCAAGTCCTGTGGCCACTGCTGAGTTTTCCAAATTTTCTGGCATATTGAGTGCAATACTTTAACACTATCATCTTTTATGATTTTAAGTAGCTCAGGTGGAATTCCGTCACCTCTATTAGCTTTGTTTATAGTAATGCTTCCTAAGTCCCACTTGACTTCACATTACAAGATATCTGGCTCTAGGTGAGTGGCCACACCATCATGATTATTGAAGCTGTTAAGACTTTTCTGTATAGTTACTTTGTGTGTTTTTGTCATCTATTCTTAATCTCTTCTGCTTTTGTTAGGTTCTTACTTTTTCTCTCCTTTATCATGTCCATCCTTGCATAAAATGTTCCCTTGATATCTCCAATTTTTTTGAAGAAATCTTTAGTCTTTCCTATTCTATCATTTTTCTCTAATTCTTTGCATTGACCATTTAAGAAGAGCTTCTTGTCTCTCCTTGCTGTTCTCTGGAACTCTGCATTCAAATGGATATATCTTTCTTTTTCTCTATTGTCTTTCAATTCTCCCTTTCCTTTGCCATTTGTAAAGCCTCGTCGGACAACCACTTTGCCTTTTTACATTATTTTTCTTTGGAATGGTTTTGGCCACCACCTCCTGTACAATGTTAGGAACTTCCATCCATAATTCTTCAGGTGCTCTGTCTACCAGATCTCATCTCTTGAATCTATTTGTAACCTCCACTGTTAACATAGGGGTTTGACTTAGGTCATATCTGAATAGCCTATCTGTTTTCCCTATTTTCTTCAATTTAAGCTTGAGTTTTGCAATAAGAAGCTCATGATATGATTTACAGCTAGTTCCAGGTCTTGTTTTTGCTAACTGAATACAGCTGCTCCATCTTCATCTGTAAAGAATATAATCAGTCTGATTTAGTATTGACCATTTGGTGATGTCCATGTATAGCGTCATCTCTTATGTTGTTGGAAGAGGGTGTTTGTTATGAACAGTGTGATCTCTTGAGAAAACTCTGATATCCTCCACCCTGCTTCGTTTTGTACTCTAAGGCCAAACTTGTCTGTTACACCAGATATTTCATGACTTCCTACTTTTGCATTCCAATCCCCAATGATGAAAAGGACGGTGTGTGTATGTGTGTGTGTGTGTTAGTTCTAGAAGGTCATGTAGGTCTTTATAGAACTGTCAGCTTCAGCTTCTCAGACATTTTTGTTTGGGACGTAGGCTTGGATAACTGTTACATTTAATATTTTGCCTTGGAAACAAATTGAGATCAATCTATTGCCTTTCGATTGCACACATGTACTGCATTTCAGACTCTTTTCTGGATTATACAGTCTAACCCATATCTTCCAAAGGATTCTTGCCCACAGTACTAGGTATAAGGGTTATCTGAGTTCAGTTTGCTCATTCTTGTCCATTTTAGTTCTTTGATTCCTAAAATGTTGATGTTCACTCTTGCCATCTCCTGCTTATCCACATCCGATTTACCTTGATTCGTGGACCTAATATTCTAAGCTCTTATGCAATATTGTTCTTTATAGCATTGGACTTTATTTTCACCATCAGATAGATCCACAGCAGTCTCCATTTCTGCTTTAGCCCAGCAGCTTCATTCTTTTTGGAGCTCGTAGTAATCGTCCTCTGCTCTTCTCCAGTAGCATATTGGACACCTTCCAACCTGGGGTCTCATCTTCCAGTGTCATGTATTTTTGCATTTTCTTACTGTTCATGGGATTCTCTAGGCAAGAATATGGAAGTGGTTTGCCATTCTCTCTTTCAGTGGACCACATTTCATCAGAAATCTTCACTCTGATTCATTCATCTTGAATGGCCCCACATGGCATGACTCATAATTTCATTGAGTTGTACAAGTCCATTCTCCATGACAAGGATGTGATCCATGATGGATATTACATGATAGACTCTGTTCTAAAATATGGATAATTGATGTTCACCTCTGAAAAGCAATTTATATCTCAAGTAATCTATATTCTAGTAGAAAGAATTGAAAACTGAAGAAATTAATTTTAGTAGGTTGCCTGTGAGAGGCAATAAGAAAAACAAAGCAGGGGGAGAGATTAGGAAATTTTGAAGACAGGTTTTATGATGTCAGATTATGGTGCTCAATTATATCATTTAACAAGTCACATATGAATGAATATTTGGAAGGTCATAAGAGTGTGAGACCTTTTAGAACTAACACCCAAAAAAGACGTCCTTTTCATTATAGGGAACCGGAAAGTAAAAGTAGGAAGTCAAGAAACACATGAAGTAACAGGTAAATTTGTCCTTGGACTACAGAATGAAGCAGGACAAAGGCTAATAGAGTTCCACCAAGATAATGCATTGGTCATAGCAAACACCCTCTTCAAACAACACGAGAGGGCTCTACACATGGACATAACCAGATGACCAACACCAAAATCAGGTTGATTATATTCTTTGCAGTCAAAGATGGAGAAGCTCAATACAGTTATCAAAAACAAGGCCGGGAGCTGACTGTGGCTCAGATCATGAACTCCTGATTGCCAGATTTAGACTTAAATTTGAAGAAACTGGGGAAAACCAATAGACCATCCAAGTATGACCTAAATCAAACCCCTTATGACTATACAGTGGAAGTGAGAAATAGATTTATAGGACTAGATCTGATAGACAGAGTGCCTGATTAACTATAAACAGATGTTTGTCCATTGTACAGGAGACAAGGATCAAGACCTTCCCCAAGAAAAAGAAATGAAAAAAAGTAAAATGACTGCCTGAAGAGGCCTTACAAATAGCTGTGAAGAGAAGCAAAAAGCAAAGGAGAAAAGGAAAGACATACCCATTTGAATGCAGAGTTCCAAAGAATAGCAAGGAGAAATAAGAAAGCCTTCCTCAGCAATCAGTGAAAAGAAATAGAGGACCAAAAAAAAAAAAAAAATAGAATAGGAAATACTAGAGCTCCCTTCAAGAAAATTAGAAAAACCAAGGGAACATTTCATGCAAAGATGGGCTCAATAAAGGACAGGAATGGTATGGATCTAACAGAAGCAGAAGATAATAAGAAGTAGCAAGAATACACAGACAAACTGTACAGAAAAGATCACCACGACCCAGATAATCATGATGGTGTGATCACTCACCATGGGAAAACAGTGGAAACAGTGGCTGACTTTATTTATTTATTTATTTTTGACTTCAAAATCACTGCAGATGGTGATTTCAGCCATGAAATTAAAAGACACTTACTCCTTGGAAGGAAAATTATGACCAACATAGGCAGTATTTTAAAAAGGAGAGACATTACTTTGCCAATAAAGGTCTGTCTCATCAAGGCTATGGTTTTTCCAATGGTCATATATGAATGTGAGGGTTGGACTATAAAGAAAACTGAATGCTAAAGAATTGATGCTTTTAAACCATGGTTTTGGAGAAGACTCTTGAGAGCCACTTGGACAGCAAGGATATCCAACCAGTCCATCCTAAAGGAGATCAGTCCTGGGTGTTCATTGGAAGGACTGATGCTGAAGCTGAAACTCCCAATACTTTGACCACCTGATGCGAAGAGCTGACTCATTTGTAAAGACCCTGATGCTGGGAAAGATTGAAGGCAGGAAGCGAGAAGGGGATGACAGAGGATGAGATATTTGGATGGTATCACCAACTCAATGGGCTTGAGTTTGGGTAGACTCCTGGAGTTGGCAATGGACAGGTAGGCCTGACGTGCTGTAGTCCGTGGGTTCGCAAAGAGTTGGACACGACTGAACAACTAAACTGAACTTAACTGAGAGTGTGCCTAGGACAGAGAGAAAAGAGATGTAAGTGATGATATCAGATGTGATAGGAGTTAAATCTTTGAATAAACTTTAGGCCCACTGTAAAACTCATGGTAAATCTAGATCTTGGAGAAAGCCTATCAAACATAACTACTAACAATAGCTCCTCTTCACTCATTGCTCAGTAAATGCAGGATCAGTCCTGTTAAGTTTCAGGAATGGAGGTATGATTTGAACTGTAAGGGATGACATTTCATTAAATCCTATACATCTGAAATGAGTGAATTACTGAAATTTCTATTGTTAATAACGTTATTAAAACAATAAAATGAATTGTATATGTGACATTTTATAAATAGTCAAGGACAGTGGCATTTAAGTTGATTTTGGTCAAAAGATTCTACAAAGCAGTACTACAGCATTCAAAAGATTTATCAAAATAAAAATACATATTCCAAGCCTTGCTGTCAAGTTTTTCACTTCATAAATATTTTTGTGTCTAAAACGCAGTGCACAGATGCTAAGTCAACTTGGCTTTTAAATTTATGCTTCAGAGCATAAATTTCTTCATTATCTAATGCTGAAGCATCCAAGGATGCTTTAGATGCCAAGGATTTTGGCTAGTTCTGTATTCAAATTATTATAAATTTCTTATAAGTTTTACACAAAATGAAGTCATTTAGGCTATATAGTTCATATGTAGATTTACTCTTTGATATAGTTCTTTATTGTAGCTTGCACTGAATTTTAACTACATTATCAATCCTTCTTGAGTTACTTTTATTCATTAATTATCCATTTAAATAGAATGAAATAATGCTTCTTTTAGGAAACTTTATTACATCAAATGAAAGGATCTTATTAATAATAATAAACTCAACTTTAAATGAAAATATGTTACTTAGATTTATTTTTCAGCAAGTATGTTGAATCTACATTAGCTGATTTTCCACTCTGGTCAGATTTCCCCCAGTTTTTCCAATAATCAACAAAATGCAAATAGTATGTATTCAGTATCCCTAGTCTTAATAGTTTTATTCAGATTTGACTATCATTATTTGAGGATATAAATATGAATCACTTTATCATCATTTCTTCTAGATTCAAATTTCATAGAAGTTTGAAGTAGGAAAGGGTAATACTGCTAAAAAGATTTCCTGATTCTCTTCAATACTATTTCTCTTTTAAATCATGGTGTTTTCCAAGTAAACATAAGTTATTCTTCCAATTCCCTGTTATTTCAGTTCTAGAAATTCTTTTCCCTTATGATCTTTTCTTCCACCATACCTCAGCCTCTCACTTCCACGGTCATTGCTGAGACCTTGATTTCCAGCAATTCAACACACACTCCATAATGCCAATATTATGTGTTCCATTCTCTGACCAACTTTTGTTTTTTGATCTTTTTGTTTTTAACTTTCAGGTGCTCTGAATCCATCAATCCTTCCATTTCACCTGGACCACTGATATGACCATGTTTTTATCTTCTAAACTTCTTCAAATATGGATTCCACTCTTATTTTATATTTTATCAGCAATCACTATAATCCCTTCTTCCTAAAAACCTTGACATCACTTGTCCATCTCCTGGTCTGTTGTAGAACCACGGTGATGGTTAGATGTAACTCACCATTTTTGCACTACCCTCATTTAGCTGAGTGAGCAACAGCAGGACTTTACTGCTGGTAGGCAGTTATGTTTTAAGCTCCTTACTCATTTGTTCGCTCCTTCAGATGACTATTTTACATGGTTTTCTTTTTCCTGAAACCTCCAATATGTCTCAGCTGATCTGCCTCCTCAAGTGATGGCATTACTATCTACATAACTGAAGAAAATTAATTTGAAGAAATCCTCTAGAAATCACCAAAATTCATTCATCCACCTCACATCTTCATTCAGAAGTTTTATCTTCCTACTTTCTCCTATCTAAAGATAGTTCTCTATTTATAAGTAGGATCCTGTCTCTTGTCACCTACTTGATGATATCTGTCTATAATCCTTCTCTCTTGCCTACATCATGCCATTTAAATTTTCTATTAATACACTAACTTTCCCATCAGCATAGAAATAACTTAATTTCTCCCATTTTGCAGTCTGATTTTTGCTTCTTTCTCCATCAATTACTACCCTATTCCTTTATTCCCCTTTAGGTAAACCATTTCAAAAGAGTTGCCTTTGTTCACTTGTTAAAAACCACAGCATTGAGTCCTTTAGCTAAAGGCACTTATGTCTACCATGTTGCTGAACATACCTTCAATTTTCAGTGCTTAGCTTTGGTCACCAAGATTTGACACAATTGATTCCTTATCCCCATTTTGCACTTTCTTTTCTTGACTTTCATGACACCATAACCTTGGTTTCCCTCCTACTTCACTGGCCACTCATTCTCAATCTTTCCTTTTCTTATTTTCCTCCCAAATGTCTTCAATTTAAAATGTTCCAGGAATCAGATTTTGACTCTCTCTCTCTCTTTTTTTTTTCCAATAGCTATAACATTTTGCAATCTTATGCACTCTCCTGATTTTTATCACCTGTTAAATTTCCAGCTTGGAACCCTTTCATGAACTCCAGATTCATAGGTATATTACATTGCCTGTTTGGCATCTCCACCTGGATGACTAATAGAAATTTCAGTCTTTACAAAACTAAAATTGAATATCTGGTCTTCCCCACCCCACCCAAGCATACTGTTCCCACAGCCTCCCTTTCTCAATCAAAGACAATTGCACCAATACAACTGTTAGGCCAAAAAGAAAAAAAAAAAAAAAGAAAATCACAGAATCATGCTTGATATCGTTTATTCCCCTATATCAGGGAATCCTATGGTCTCTACTTTCAAAGTATATTCAGAATCCGACTAATTCTTCCCAGTTCCCCCATTCCAGTATCTCTGTGGTTGGAGCAACCAACATTTCTAGCCTGGATGTCTGCAATAGCCTCTTAACAGATTTCCCAACTTCTAGCCTTGACGCCTGAGAATTCACCCCTTTACATAATCTCTTCTTAGTCCATTTAAAATGCAATTCTGATCACATTACTACTCTGTCCAAAACTGCCCAGTGATTCTCACTTCACAAAAGCAAAACCTGCAAGACACTATAATGTGTTACTTGACTTCCCCAGTTACATCTCTTAATACAGTCCTGATGGTTTCGATTCAGCTCACTCTACTTCAACACAGTAGCCTTCTTTCTATGTGGTTGAAATAGAGTGACAAGGCACTTTGTTGTAGGCAATATACACCACAAACCTTCTGTCCCAAATGCTTTTCCTGAAAATATCTGCATGGTTCACATTTGAATTTACACAAATGTTACCATGTCACTAGTATTCCTTTAACGTGTGTATTTAAAATCCCAATGTGTATAATCTCTGTTCCTCTCAATCCCCTTCCCTTTCTCTACATGTTTGCCCTTGTATCCTTTATCACATTCTAACTTATTATTTGCCTTTAAATTATGCCTTTTTTCTAATTTCTATTTTCACTATTAAGTGTTGGCAGGAAAACAGCAATAATTTATTTATTAATGCATCCCAAGGACACATGTTTCTTGAATCAGGAGAAGCACTTATTTCAACTAAATGAAATAAAACGACCTAAGTTCCAGAAAAGCATCAAGAGGTTTTTTAGTTCTTCTTCACCTTCTGCCACAAGGGAGATGTCATCTGCATATCTGAGGTTATTGGTATCTCTCCCGGCAATCTTGACTCATGATGTACTCTACATATAAGTTAAATAAGCAGGGTGACAATATGCAACCTTGACGTACTCCTTTTCCTATTTAGAACCAATCTGTTGTTCCATGTCCAGTTCTAACTGTTGCTTCCTGACCTGCATACAGATTTCTCAAGAGGCAGGTTAAGTGGTCTGGTATTCCCGTCTCTCAGAATTTTCCAGTTTATTGTGATCCACACAGTCAAAGGCTTTGGCATAGTCAATAAAGCCGAAATAGATGTTTTTCTGGGATTCTCTTGCTTTTTCAATGATCCAGCAGATGTTGACAATTTGATCTCTGGTTCCCCTTGCTAACTATAAGTTGCTTTTTGTTTTTTTTCCTATGTCTGTGACACATTTCTGTTTTGGAAATAGGCTCATTATTTTACATTTTTTTAAAGATTCCAAACTTGATTTTTTAAACAGACATGATACTTGACCTATATTAGTCTCTCTTTTTCTGATTTTGTCTGATTTCACTCAGTATAACAATTACTAGGTCTATCCATGTCACTGCAAATAGTACTATTTTGTTCTTTTAATGGCTGAGTAATATTCCATCATGTGTATATGTGTATATATATATATCACATATCCTTTATCAACTCTCTGTTGATGGACACTGATTTTGTTTCCATGTCCTGGCTATTGTAAGTAGGACTGAAATAAATTTGAGATGCTTGTGTCTTTTTGAAGTAGGGATTTCTCCAGATATATGCCCAGGAGTGGGATTGCTGTATCATATATTACCTCTATTTTTAGTTTGCTTGCTTGTTTGTTTTTATTAAATCTTCATACTGTTCTCCACAATGGCTGTACCAGTGTACATTTCTAACAACAGTGTAAGTGGGTTCCCTTTTCTCTACATTCTCTCCAGCATTTGTTTGTAGATTATTTATGAAAGCCATTCTAATTGGTGTGAGATGATACCTCATTATACTTTTGTTTTGATTTGGATTTTTCTCATAGTCACGTTAAGAATATTTTGATTGCCTCCTGGACATCTGTATATCTTCTTTTGAGGAATGTTTATTTAGATCTACCCATTTTTTAAAAAAATGAGCTGTATGAATCATTTGTATATTTTAGAGACTAATCCTTTGTTCATCACTTCATTTTCAAATATTTCCCCCATTCTGTGTATTTTCTTTTCATTTTTGGGGTGGATTCTTTTGCTATGCAAAAGGTTTTAAATTTAATTAGGTTTCATTTGTTTTTATTTTCACTTTTCTAGAAAGTGAATCAAAAAAGATCTTGCTGGAATATATGTCAGAGAATGTTCTGTCTTTGTTTTCCTCTAATAGTTTTATTATATCTGGCCTTACACTTAGCTCTTTAATGCCTTTTGAGTTTACTTTTGTGCATCATGTTAGGAAATGTTCTAATTCCATTCTTTAGTATGCGACTATCTTGTTTTTCCTAGAAACTCTTATTGAAGAAGCTATGTTTTCTAAATTGTATATTCCTGCCTTCTTTGTCATAGATTAGGTGCAGGAGCTTATCTTTGGACTGTCTAACCTGTTCTACTGATTTATATTTCTGGTTTTGTGCCAATACCATAATTTTTTGATGATTGTAACTCTGTAATATAGCCAGAAGTCAAGGAATCTGAGTTCCTCCAGCTCCATTTTCCTTTCTCAAGATTGATTTGGATATTCAGGATCTCTTGTGTTTTCATTCAAATTATAAAGATTTTACTCTAATTTGTGAAAAATGCCCATGGTAATTTGATAAGGATAGTATTGAATTTGTAGATTATTTTGGATTATATAGTCATTTTGACAATACTGATTCTTCCAGTCCAAGAACGTGGCCTCTCCATCTGTTTATATCATTGTTGAATTCTTTCATCATTATCTTTAAGTTTTCTGAGAACAGATTCTTTTGCTTCTTTATATAGCTTAGGTTCTGAGTATTCTTTTTGATGTGATGGTAAATGGGATTGTCTCCTTAATTTCTCTTTCTGCTCTTTCATTTATAGTGTATAAGAATGCAAGTTATTTCTGTGTGTTAATTTTGTATCCTGAAACATTACCAAAATAGTTGATGAGCTCTAGTAATTTTCTGGTAGCTTATTTAAAAATTTCTATATATAATATCATGTCATATGCAGTTTTACTTTTTCTTTTTCAATTTGGGTACTTTTATTTCTCTTTTGTCACTAATGACATGACTATGACTCTCAAAACAATGTTGAATAAAAGTGCTATGAGTGGACATCCTTGGCTTGTTCCTGATCTTAGAGTCTTATGATTCTTTGAATTTCTGTAGTATTCATTGCAACTGCTCCTTTTTTTATTTTTAATTTTACTGATTTGAGTGTTCTATCTTATTTTCTTGACAAGTCTAGCTAAAGCCTTTCCATTCTTGTTTATCTTCTCAAAGAACTAACTTTTAGTTTCATTGATCTTTGTTACTGTTTTTTTTTTTTTTTTTTCAATTCTAGTCTGATATGATTCCTTTCCCTCTACTAATTTTAACTTTTGTTTCTTCTTATTTTTCTAGTTGCTTCAGGTATAAGGTATAAGGTTGTTTCTTTGATTTTTTTTTTCCCCCTGGAGGTGAGATTATATGGGTAAAATCTCCCCTCTTAGAACAATTTTCCTGTATCCTATAGACTTTGGATCACTGTGTTTGTTTGTTTGCTTGTTTGTTTTGCCTCTAGGTAGTTTTTTATTTCCTCTTTGATTTCTTCAGTGATCCATTAGCTGTTTAGTAACATATTGTGCAGTCCCCATGTGTTTGTGTGTTTTACAGGTTTTAAAAATTTATTTCTAATCTCATATCATTTTGGGCAGAAAATATATAATTTCAATTTTCTTAAATATAGGAAGACTTTATTTGTGACCTAAAATGTGATCTATCCTAAAAAATGCTCCATGTGCACTTGAAAAGAAAATATATTCTACTGCTTTCAAATGGAATATATCATAGATGTCAACTAATTGTCTCTCATCTAATGTTTCATTTAAGGCTTATTTCCTTTTATTTTTGTCTAGATGATCAGTCCACCATATGGGTGTTGTTGTTGTTCAGTCATCTAGTCATATCTGTTTCTCTGTGATTCCATGATTTGCTGTATGTCAGGCCTCCTTGTCCCTCACCATCTCCCAGAGCTTGCCCAAGTTCACGGCCATTTTATCAGTGATACAATCCAGTTATCTAACCCTCTGACACCCTCTTTCCACTCTGCCCTCAATATTTCCCAGCATCAGGGACTTTTCCAATGAGCTGGATGTCTGCATCAGATGAACAAAATACTGGAACTTCAGCTTTAGCATAAGTCTTTCCAATGAGCATTCAGGGTTGATTTCCTTTAAGATTGAGTGGTTTGATCTTTTTGCTGTTCAAGGGACTCTAGGATTCTTTTCCAATTTGCAGTGGAAATGATGAATAGATTCAAGGGATTAGGTCTAGTAAACAGTGTGCCTGAAGAACTATGGACAGAGTTGCATAATATTGCACAGGAGGCAGTGAGACAGAGCCATCCCATTGAAAAAGAAAAGCAAGAAGGCAAAGTGGTTATTTGAGGAGGCTTTACAAATAGCTGAATAAAGGAAAAAAAAAAAAAAACTAAGGGAGAAGGGAAAGGTATACCTAACTAAATGCAGAGTTCCAAAGAATAGCAAGAAGAGACAAGAAGGCCTTCTTCAACAAACAAGACATAAAAGTAGAGGAAACCAACAGAAGGGGAAAGACTAGAGATCTCTTCAGAAAAACTAGAAATATCAAGGGAGCATTTCACCCAAAGATGGGCACAATAAATGGTAGAGACCTAGTAGAAGTAGAAGAGATCAAGAAGAGATAGAAAAAATACGCAGGATTATACAAAAATGATCTTAATGAACAGGATAACCACAATGATGTGGTCAGTCACACTGAACCAGATATTCTGGAGTGTGAAGTAAAGTAAGCCTTAGGAAGTACTGCTGTCAATAAAACTAGTGCGTGTGATGGAATTCCAGGAGAGCTATTCAAAACCCTAAAGATGATGTTTTCAAAGTGTTGCACTCAATATGTCAGCAAATCTGGAAGACCCAGCAATGGCCATAGGGCTGGAAAAGGTCAATCTTTATCCCAATTCCTAAAAGGGGCAGTACTAAAGAATGTTCAAACCACTGGACAATTGCGCTCTTCTCCCATGCTAGTAAGGTCGTGCTTAAAATATTGGGCTTCAGAATTACATGAACCAAGAAATTCCAGAAGTCCAAGATAGGTTTAGAAAAGGCAGAGGAACCAGAGAACAAATTGCCAACATTAACTGAGCATAGAGAAAGTAAGGGAATTCCAGAAAAACATCTACCTCTATTTCATTGACTACACTAAAGCCTTTGACTGTTTGGATAACAAACTATGGAAAGCTCTTAAAGAGATGAGGATACTGGACCATCTTACTTGTCTCCTGAGAAACCTGTATGTGGGTCAAGAAGCAACAGCTAGAACTCTGTATGGAACAACTCACTGGTTCAGCTGTCCTGGCCCAATCAGCTGCTGTGTCTGTGCCACCTATCCCTGTGGGGGTGAAGGTGAGAGTCCATCTGCTGCCTCAAAGTGACCAGCCCCTCTCTTGGTACACTAGCATGGGGGTTGCAAGATTGAGAAAACAGTATGGCAGATTTGTCTGTGTCTTTAACTTATACATTGAGCACATCATGATAAATGCTGGGCTGAATGAGTTACAAGCTGGAATCAAGAAAGACAGGAGAAACAACAACCTCAGATACGCAGATGATAACACTCTAATGGCAGAAAGCAAAAAGGAACAAAAGAACATCTTGGTGAGGATGGAAGAGGTGAAAAAGTCGATTTAAAAATAAATATTAAAATAAACTTTGATCATGACATCTGGCCCCATTACTTCATGGCAAATAAAAGGGGAAAATGTGGAAGCAGTGACAGGTTTCCTGTCCTGGCCCAGTCAGCCACTGTGTCCATGTCACCTATCCCTGTGGGAGCGAAGTTGAGATTGTGTCTGCCTGCCTCAAAGCAACAAACTTGTGTCCCTAGTCCCACTCTCCATACACCAGCATGGGGGCTGCAAGAGTTCTCCAAGTGGCACTGCACCCTTCCTGGACAAAGCCTGGGGTTTTGGTGTCCTCCCAGGGGGCAGAATGAGTCAGTTGCCTGGTGCTAGCCTCCCCCCTTCCTCACTTTTTGCAGGAGGCCTGTCATTCAGGGCTCCTTGAGTTCTCTTGGGGCTTCCCTGGTGACACAGATAGTAAAGAATCATTCTGCAATGTAGGAGACCCAGGTTTGATCCTTGGGTTGGGAAGATACCCTGGAGAAGAGAATGGTAACCCAATTCAGTGTTCTTGCTTGGAGAATTCCATGGAGAGAGGAGCCTGGTGGCTACAGTCCACACAATCACAAAGAGTGGGACTCCATTAAGTGACTAGCACTTTCAATTTCATCCATATATAGTCTACATGGATTTAATATTTTTTGTTGTGGTGGTGGTAGACTGCACAAGACACTAAGTAGGGCCTCTCCTTAGCTCTGTGGTCTTCACTGCCCTTTCAGAGGTGAGATCTGTTCCATATGTGTTGAAGAAAAAGGTCACATATCTGTTTCTTAGTTATTTCTGATATGTGGTGAGAGTCAGGTGGGACTGGAGCACTCCCAGTGAGAGGGAAGCCACTGAGCTGTGGAACTCAGCTCATACCAAAGATGTATGAGAAGGTGCTCTGGGAAGCAGAGCACCTGGGGAGGTGCTCTGTTGTATCACCTGTTCCCATTATACAAACTCTCAGATTACACCATTGCTGGCACTGCTCTTGGTCCCATCTTCACTGTGGTTATATTGGCAAAGGGCCTTGTGTATTTTGGATATTGTATCACCAAGCCACCAGCAAAAATTCACCAGAGTAAGGTCCCAGGATTGAAATAATGGACCTGGACCTGCTGTGAGTGCTATGAGGACAGCTAAGACTGTAGCCTGGATTACCACTCACATGACTGTGCCCATAAAGTTTCAGTTCAGTTCAGCCACAGAATCATGTCAGACTCTTTGTGACCCCATGGACTGCAGCACATCAAGCTTCCCTGTCCATCACCAAATCCTGGAGCTTACTCAAAATCATGTGCTTTGAGTCGGTGATGCCATGCAACCATCTCATCCTCTGTTGTCCCCTTCTCCTTCTGCCTTCAATCTTCTGCAGCATCAGGGTCTTTTCCAATGAGTCAGTTTGGCACATCAGATGGCCAAAGTATTGAAGTTTCAACTTCATCATCAGTCCTTCCAATGAATATTCAGAGCTGCTTTCCTTTAGAATGGACTGGTTGGATCTCCTTGCAGTCCAAGGGACTCTCAAGAGTCTTCTCCAACATCACAGTTCAAAAGCATCAATTCTTCTGTACTTAGTTTTCTTTATAGTCCAACTCTCACATCCAAACATGACTACTGGAAAAATCATAAATTTGACTAGACAGACATTTGTTGACAAAGTGATGTCTCTCCTTTTTAATATGCTATCTAGGTTGGTCATAGTTTTCCTTCAAAGGATCAAGCCTCTTTTAATTTCATGGTTGCAGTCACCATCTGCAGTGATTTTGGAGCCCCTCCCCCAAATAAATAAATAAATAAAGTCTGTCACTGTTTCCATTGTTTCCCCATCTACTTGCCATGCAGTGATGGGACCAGATACCATGACCTTAGTTTTCTGAATGTTGAGTTTTAAGCTAACTTTTTCACTCACCTTTCACTTTCAAGAGGCCCTTTAGTTCATCTTCACTTTCTGCCATAGGGTTGGTGTCATCGACATATCTGAGGCTATTTATATTTCTCTCAGCAATCTTGATTCCAGTTTGTGCTTCATCCTGCTTGGCATTTTGCTTGATGTACTGTGCATATAAGTTGAATAAGCAGGGTGACAATATACAGCCTTGATATATTCCTTTCCCGATTTGGAACCAGTCTTTCGTTTCATGTTCAATTCTAACTGTTGCTTCTTGACCTGCATACAGATTTCTCAGGGGACAGGTCAGGTTGCCTGGCATTGCCATCTTTCTAAGAATTTTCCACAGTTTTCTTTTGGAAAGTCAAATGCTTTGGCATAGTCAATAAAGCGAAAGTAGATATTTTTCTGGAACTCTCTTGCTTTTGGATGATCCAGCCCAGAAATTTTACAGCTGCTAAATCTAGGTCAGCCTCAGCCATACAAGAACTCATCTTTTCAGGCGTTCTGTAGGCACTGAGTCTACAAAGCCAGATTTGAGGGTGTCAATTTGACCATTTGCAAAGAAAAATATCATTCTTCCTTATTTCCATGGCCTCATGGGCCTCAGTTTTGTTTTCAGTCCCACCTTTGTGTGTAGATTACCCACAGAGGTCTGCTCCCAAGGCTGTCCTGGAGCACATGTGTCTGCCCTGTGATGAGGGGGCATAGAGATATTTATAGCCACTTTATTTATAATTACTAAAACATGGAGCAAGTCAAGATATGGTTGGATGGCATCATCGATTCAATGGACATGAGTTTGAGAAAACTCCAGGAGATAGTGAAGGACATGGCCTGTCTTTGGCATGCTGCAGTCCAAGTGGTCACAAAGAGGTGGACACGATTGAGCAACTGAACAAGCACATTTTTTTTTTCTTTTATGTTTTATTAGATGTGTCTTTCAAAAAATCAATCCATTACTAACATGCGAACATATGTTGATCATAATACTCCTTTACTGTTTTGTCCATGTGAAGTGTAGTGATAAACCACTTTAACTTCTCATATTAATAATTATGTCTTCTCTCATCTTGGTTAGTTAGTATACAGGCTTACAATTTTACAGATCTTTTTAAAGAACCATTATTTTTCTATGATTTTTAAATTGATTTATAATTCTTAATTTCATTGATTTCTCCTCTACTTGCTATTATTTATCCTGCCTCCTGTAGATTGAATTTGATCTTCTTTTAGTCTATAAATTTTGCAATCTGAGAAGGAAGGAGAGTAGATTATCTTGTGATTTCTTGATTCAGCTATTTTGTTCAAATAAATTAGAGAAATAGTAAGGTAGATGGGCATCTTCAAGTTGTCCAAAAGGAAAAAAATAATAAGTTTGACGGTTTTATTAAAACTAAACAGAGACAATTAATTTGACTAGTTGAAAGTTCCCATTATACGTGATTATATTTATTCAGATGAATACATTATTTTGTTAAACATAGGAACTTAGTGCCGAAGAACAAGGATAGCAAATCTGATTCAATCCTTTGCTCTTAAATAAAAATCCACTTCCTCTTAACTAACAGTATAATGGGGACTTCCCTGGTGGCTTAGCTGGTGAAGAATCTGCCTGCAATGGAAGAGACCTGGGTTCGATCCCTGGGTTGGAATGATTCCCTGGAGAGGGGAATGGCTACCCACTCCAGCATTCTGGCCTGGAGAATTCCAAGGACTCTGTAGTCCATGGGGTCACCAAGAGTCAGACACAACTGAGTGGCTTTCATTTTCATGTCTCAGTGGCAAAGAATCCGCCTGCCAATGCAGGAGACACAGGTTCAATACTGGGTCTAAGAAGACTCCCCATATTAATTATGTGAGCCACAAGTGTTGAGCCTGTTCTCTAGAGCCTGGGAACCACAACTATTAAGCCCTCATGCCAGGATTGAAACTGCTGTGCTCTGCAATAAAAGAAGCCATAGCGATAAGAAGCCTGCACACTGCAATGAAGAACAGCCCCCATGCACTGCAACTAGAACAAAGCCTGGTTCAGCGAGGATCCAGCATAGACAAAAATAAATGAATAAATAAAAATTTAAAAAATATAATAAGAACATCAAGCAATGATCAAATACCATTAAAATACTCATAAAATTACTTTGCTGAATCTTTCCAATGGTTTACTATCAGTGGCTAACACAGTATGAAGTACATAGAAAGTACTCAATAAATATAGGCTGAATAAATTAGTTAGCAAATAAAAGTGTCATGTGAGTCATCTGATTTTGTAAGAGTACATAACAGGAATAAATTATTTTCAAAATTAATGTGGGTGGTTCCAGAAAGCTTTCTATGTGCAATGATGCTCAAAGTCTGAGAAATGAAGTAGGATAAGAAGTGAGAGACATTACTGATAGAAAATTCTACATCCTGTGGATGGAGAGAACATAGCCATAAGAAGTTCTGCAAAATGGTCAATACACCCCAAGAACACAAAACAGGGTATTACTGAGCATGAAAATGATGAAATGGAAGGTAGGAAAAAATCTATCTTGAATTGTATATATAGTGCTAGATATTTTTCTATGTTTGTACTTGTCATTAGACATACAGACTAGTCTCAAATAATAAAAGGAAGTGACTGCAATTTTCATATTGCATTTGAAAATTTTCATTTTCAAATCATAATTGCTTGGTAATATAATATGCAAGTTTTAATGTAATATATCTTTCCTGTCATGACAGAAATAGAATCAAGGGACTATATCTGTCCCATCAATGAAATTGGAGACAAAGGTGAAAATAAGATATGAAGTGATTATAAGGAAATGAAAAAGCTGATTATGACCCATTGTGGAAATGACCACAAGGTCTTATTTTAGTTAGTTGCAATATGTTATATTGAGCTGGCATAAAACATCAAATTGTCAAATCAGAATTTCAGAAATTAGGCAGCTTTTTAGAGTATTAAGCTTTACTCTTAAGCTCAAAGATATGTATAATAAAAGGTATAGGGAAAGGAAAAGATATTGAGATATGTGATGTGGTTTCCTAGGATCTTTTTTTCCCCCTTCATATTAGACACATGCTTATTGTCCCTGAGTAGCAGATGCACTCTCTATGTGAGGCTGACATGTCATTTCATACAGTAGAGATCATTTAAGTTTTGAAACATTTCTGTGTTATATCCCAGATGGTCAACTAACTTATGTGACATTTGTCAGGTCCACCCACAGCAGGAGTACCACAGATGTCCTATATTTGTTATGCCTGAGTTAGAAGTAGGAGGGCTTACATATTCATCCAGCCGCACTGTCCCAACATCTATTCCTGTAAATTTCAAAATTATTTTCCATTTTCCTTACTGAGAATCAAACTCTCCCTGAACCAATCTTGCATCTGGAGTCTTAATAACATTAACTGCTCTATTTAGCCCACTTTCCAACAAGTTGAGGTCTGTTGAATTTCTCCTAACAAAATACTATTAAGAAGTAGTGTTGTCAATGCCCAAATCTTGTCATTTCCTAGAAGTTTCTGTTGATACTACTCCTGTCTTCCCTTCACCCCACTTAGGCTCAACAGATTAGATTCCCTGAGAAGTTCCTGCAGCAAATCAAGTCAAATTTATGCTTCCCATGCATTTTGGTCACTACTTTGGGGGGGAATCTCTTGCCTTAGAATCCCAGTTTACGACCATAATTATTTTTCTGGTTCTTATACTTCTTTTATGATTTCTCCACTTTCACAATTTCCTGACTAGGAATTTTCAGTTTAGAGTGTAGTCTTAATAGAGTATCTTTCTCTTTCCAAAATGATAGTAATTTTGATATATGGACTAGTCAATTTAAACAAAATCTGTAGAATTACTGAGTAATACTTAAGTTAGAATGGCAGAAATGATATTTGATTTACACTTTAAACTGCTTACTCAGAAATAGGAGAAATCAATTTTATCTCAAAGAATACTGAGAAAAACTTATATGCAAGACAATGTTCTATGTTCTGTGAATAACAGAAAAAAATGAAAATACATGATTTCTATGTTGATACTCTGAAAATAAGAATTATAACTACTCAAGTTCTATATTTGCATTGTTTCTTTAGAAAGATAAACAAATATAATCGGTTGATATTTTTAGATAATTTCTGATATAGCAATATCATAAAATAATTTGATAAACAATATATTTCAAACACTATTTTTCATAGACAAAAGAGGTGTTACTACAATGTGGATATTTCTACTACAAACTTATTAAGATTGAATTGAAGATCACTAGAAAATAACTAAAACTAAAAAATAAAAATAAATAAAAAATAAATAAAATAACTAAAACTAGACACAGTCATATATAATGTACTAAAATTCTGTGTGCTCACTGTCTTAAAAATAGAAACTTTCATATTTTTCAGAGAGCATTGTATTTTTTGAGTTTGTCTGAATAAATTCAGAAACACTTGATGATTCAATCCCTCTAAGCAGGGAAGCTCCTGTATCCAGGGAAACCAGTCTGGCTTGCCAGGACCTAAAGTTAAGACAGGAGAAACCCTGCTGCCTGGGATGTGAGGAAGCAATCTGCTAACCTTCTCTTTTAGTCAAGGATTATCTGTGCCTGTGATGCCTCCTGACCAATCTGGACACCCACCTATGCCCCAGTCATGTTTGTTATCTACAACCTTACTGTCCATAATCAGAGTCCACCTCACCAATGGAGATGATAGTCATGATCAAAAACAAACATTTTCAAATCTGTACCGGTGTCCATGGCTCCACTTGCCAGCAAGAAAACAACAGAAGGAACAGCAATTATCTCCTGAATCACACTGAGAAACTTCTAAGATCTTCACTTAGCAGCTGCTTTCTCAGAGTCACTGAGCCAAAAGCACTGCCTGTGTTTAGTATAGTGTGAGAACACAAGTTCTAGAGTCAGAATGACTATTCTGAAGTCTTGGCATTGCCATTTGCCACCTGTCAATATTTTAGTGAATTACTTAACCATGTTAATGTTCTATAATCTTATTCAATAAATAAGAGTAAATATAGAGGCTGATTTAGAAACATAGGGTGGATTAAATAAGACAATGCATCTAGCAGGCTTATTATAATGTGGGAATGAAATCATAGCTACTTAGTAATGACATCTGCTAGTATTTTTGTGGTATGTTTATCCCTTCTCTTCTTTGACTTCTAGTGTATAGAAAAATGTACATGTACATAGCTAGTTATATTGGAGAATGTGATGTATATTTTCATTATATTATGCAAAACTTAGGTGTGAGATTCACACTCTCTGCTGTGTCTACAGAAGCAAAACAGCAAGATAACTGAATCCTTAAAACAAGTTTCAAATCTGTTACCATAGTGTTAGGATGAAGCTGTGGGCTTGATTCCCTCACTAGCCTTGGTAGTAAAGAGGGAAATTAATGCTTCATCCTTTATGCTTAGTTCCTGCCTGGTCTTGATCGCCTAGCTCATAACTTGGGTAAGAATCTGTACCTATTCCTGACTGAGAGAAGACTGAACAGAGAGGATATGACTTCTTGGAAACATCCTGGTTTCCATTCATCCTTGAAGAAAGAAGAATGAAAGAGAGGAATGAAGTGTTTTAAATGATAATTGACATCTAATAAAGTGACCCCACTATACCTCTATTAAGTCTTGACCCAGTGGATGTCAGACTGTGAAACAACCACTCCTTTATAGAGGAGATGATAGAAAGCTCCCTTCCAACGTTCTCTGCATAGAGAAAGATTTCCTTTCTTAGATAGACCAAGATAGTTTCTAAAATGAATAAGCATAAGCCTCTTCTTTCCTATAATTATACATTAGATAGATAAATTGATAAATAGATTGTTTTAATTATCATAATCTTATCATTATAATTCTTATATTGTAATTACTTACCTGATTAACTGTGACTCTTTCTCATTTTGATCTTTCATTTCAGGACAATTCTGAAAAAAACAAACAAACAAAAAATACACAGAATTTCAACTATCACAGAAAAAGAATGAGAAAAACTAGAGTCATTGGTGGCCAAAGTTCCTTCCTCAATTATCTATGAAGCATTCTGTGATTGGCATCAGCATGGACCTTGCAGGCACAATGCAGTCCTGTCAACCATCTATCACTCTCCTTGTGTCCACAGCCAGGACAAGTCTACCAAGTTTTCCTCTTACAAACCATTCCTTTTCCTGTTCATTACTGCCACTTTAAATTGTTGGCCTAAAAATAAATAGACTACCAATTACTTCTCCTGCAAAAATTGACTTATCCAAAATCAGTAGACAATTGCAGTTCAAGGTCTGCAACCATGGTGAGCCTTGAGCAAATTCCCAGCAAAGCAAGGAAATGAGAACTCTTTATAGTGGAGAAAATTAAGTTGGGAAGACTATTTTTAAAAGTCAAAATTTTTCATTGATTGGGCCATTGCCAGGAAAAAATAGGAGTCTTTTTTTCTTCCTATGGAGTCCTGCTATCTTTGCAGGGTATAAGAGCTTTTCTCTTTGGTCTCCTGACTCTATGTAATTGAGGTTTCTTACTTTTTTGTAAAGTAAAAGCACATCCAAATAATAAACAAGCTCTTATTATTTATATTTAGCAAAGTAAATTGTGCTAGAAATTGTTGAAAGGTGGCATAAATTGCAAAATGAGCAATTATTTTATATTAAGAAGCATCTAATTAAAATATGCTAATTAAAGCATCACTCAAATCTTCTAATCAATTCAGAGGTTAAAATTAAGGTTTTAATATAAGTCCATCTTTATTTAGTTCACTTGCTCAGTCATATTTGACTCGTTGTGATCCCATGGAATGCAGCACTCCAGACTTCTCTGTCCTTGCAAATTCCCAGGGCTTACTCAAATTCAACATCAATCAAGTCAGTGATGGAATCCAAACATCTCGTCCTCTGTTGTCCCCTTCTCCTGTCTTCAATTTTTCCCAGCATCTGGATATGATGAGTCAGTTCTTCCTATAAGGTGGCCAAAGGATTGGAGCTTCAGCTTCAGCATCAGCATTTTCAAAGAATATTCAGGACTGATTTCCTTTAGGATTGAGTGGTTTGATCTCCTTGGAATCCAAGGGACTCTCAAGAGTGCTCTCCAACACCACAGTTCTGAAGTAAAAATTTTTCGATGCTCAGTTTTATTTAATAAATAAAGTCCTACTAACACATGAATATGTGACTACTGGAAAAAAATATAACTGACTAGGACCTTTGTCGGCAAAGTAATATTTCTGCTTTTTAATATGCTGTGTAGGTTTGTCATAGCTTTTCTTCAAAGGAGCAAGTGTTTTTTGTTGTTTTTTGTTTGTTTGGTTTTGTTTTCTTAATTTCAACATTGCAGTCATCACCTGCAGTGATTTTGGAGTCTAAGAAAATAAAGTCTCTCACTGTTTCTGTTATTTCCCAATCTATTTGCCATGAAATGATGGGACTGGATGCCATGATTTTAGTTTCTGAACGCTGAGTTTTAAGTCAACATTTTCACTCTCCTCTTTCACTTTCATCAAGAGGAGATTTTGTTCTTTGCTTTCTTCCATAAGGTTGGTGTCATCTGAATATATAAGGTTATTGATATTTCTCCCAGCAATCTTGATTCCAGCTTGTGGTTCATCCAGCCCATAATTTTGCAGGATGTACTCAGAATATAAGATAAATAAACAGGGTGACAATATACAACCTTGATGTATGCCTTTCCCAATTTGGAAACTGTCCGTTGTTCCATGTCTGATTCTAACTTTTGCCTCTGACCAGCATACAGATTTCTCAGGAGAAATCTGGTGTTGTGTTCCCACCTCTCAAAGAATTTTCCACAGTTTGTTGTGATCCACCAAAGTCAAAGGTTTTGGTGTAGTCAATAAATCGAAAGTAGATTTTTTTTTTTTTTCTAGACCTGTTGCTCTTTTGATGATCCAACGGATGTTGGTAATTTGATCTCTGATTTCTCTGCATTTTGAAAATCAACTTGAACATTTTGAAATTCTCAGTTCATGAAATGTTGAAGCTTAACTTGGAGAATTTTGAGCATTATTTTGCCAGTGTGTGAGATGAGTACAACTGTGTGGTTGTTTGAACATTCTTTGCCATTGGCTTTCTTTGGGCTTTGAATGAAAACCTAACTTTTCCAGTCCTGTGGCCACTGCTGAGTTTTCCAAATTGCTGGCATATTGAGTGCAGCACTTTCACAGTATCATCTTTTATGATTTGAAATAGCTCAACTGGAATTTCAACGCTTTCACTAGTTTGTTGGTCCTGATGCTTCCTGAGGCCCACTTGACTTCTCTTTCCAGGATGTCAGGTTCTAGGTAAGTGAGCACACCATCGTGGTTATATTGGTCCTGAAGATTTCTTCTGTATAGTTCTTCTGTGTATTCCTGCTACCTCTTCTTAATACCTCCTGCTTTTTTTAGGTCCATATCATTTCTGTCCTTGTATGTACCCATCTTTGCATGAAATGCTTCCTTTGTATCTCTAATTTTCTGGAAGGAAATTCTAGTCTTTCCCATCTATTGTTTTCCTTTATTTCTTTGTATTGAAAGTTGAGGAGGGCTTTCTTATCTCTCCTTGCTATTCTTTGTAACTATGCATTCAGATGGGTATAGCTTTCCTTTTATCCTTTGCCTTTAGCTTCTCTTCTTTTCTAAGCTATTTGTAAGGCCTCCTCAGACAAACAATTTGTATTTTTGAATTTCTTTTTCTTGGAGATGATTTTGATCACTGCCTCCTGTACAATGACATGAAACTCTGTCCATAGTTCTTCAGGCACTCTGTCTATCAGATCTAATCCCTTTAGTCTATTTGTTACTTACTCTGTATAATCATAAGGGATTTGATTTAGATCATATCTGAATGGTCTACTGGTTTTCCCTACTTTCTTCAATTTAAGTCTGAAATGTGCAATAAAGTGTTCATTATCTGAGCTGCAGTCCACTTCTGGTCTTGTTTTTGTTGATTGTATAGAGTTTCTCCATTTTTGGCTGCAAAGAATATAGTCAATCGGATTTTGGTATTCACCGTCTTTTGATGTCCATGTGTAGAGTTACACTTGTGTTTTTGGAAGTGGGTGTTTTCTATGATCAGTGTGTTCTCTTGGCAAAACTGTTAGCCTTTGTCCTGCTTCATTCTGTACTTCAAGACCAAATTTGACTGATACTCCAGGTATCTCTTGACTTCAGGTATCTCTTGACTTCCTACTTTTGCATTCCAGACTCCTATAATGAAAAGGGCATCTTTTGGGGGTGTTAATTTTAGAATGTCTTCCAGGTCTTCATAGAGTTCTTCAACTTCAACTTCTTCTGCATTAGTCATTGAGGCACAGACTTGGATTAGTGTGATATTGAATAGTTTGCCTTGGAAATAAACAAAAGTCATTCTGCTGTTTTTGAGATTGCACCCAAGTGATGAAACACAGCTCCATGAATCAATAGAAAATTGGTTTAAAGATTTACTGAGTATGGCCCTGCCCATCAGAACAAGACCCAGTTTCCCTAACTGTCAGTCTTTCCCATCAGGAATATTCCATAAGCCTCTTATCAGAGGGCAAACAGAATGAAAATCACAATCATAGAATGTTAATAAAACTGATCACATGGACCACAGCTTTTTCTAACTCAATGAAACTATGAGGCATGTCGTGTAGTCCCACCCAAGATGGACAGGTCATGGTGGAGAGTTCTGACAAAATGTGGTCCACTGGAGACTGGAATGACATACCACTTCAGTATGCTTGCCTTGAGAACAGTATGAAAAGGCAAAAAGATATGACACTGAAAGATGAACTCCTTAAGTTTGTAGGTGCTCAATATGCTTTTGGAAAAGAGTGGAGAAATAACTCCAGAAAGAATGAAGAGACAGAACCAAAGCAAAAACAATGTCCAGATGTGGATGTGAATGGTGATGGAAGTAAAGTCTGATGCTCTAAAGAACAACATTGTATAGGAACCTGTAGTGTTAGGTTTATGAATCTTTGAATTAGTGAAATACATCATAAATTTTATATAATACATATAGTTATATCTGGCTGTGCATATCATTATTACTAAATGAATATAAATTAATATTGGCCCCCTATAATTAAGTAATACAAACATTAATTGAGCACACTGCTGCTGCTGCTGCTGCTGCTGCTGCTGCTGCTGCTGCTAAGTTGCTTCAGTCGTGTCCGACTCTGCAACCCATAGACAGCAGCCCACCAGGCTCCCCCGTCCCTGGGATTCAGCAGGCAAGAACACTGGAGTGGGTTGCCATTTCCTTCTCCAATGCATGAAAGTGAAAAGTGAAAGTGAAGTCGCTCAGTCGAGTCTGATTCCGAGCGATCCCGTGGACTGCAATCTACCAGGCTCCTCTGTCCATGGGATTTTCCAGACAAGAGTACTGGCGTGGGGTGCCATTGCCTTCTCCGAGCACACTACTAACCAACTACTGTACATTTTTCAGAATGAATAGCAACATGTCTGTATAAATTATTTTTGTAGGAATCATTCTCACATTTGGGGAAACATTTTAATAAAATGACAGTCTAAACAAAATCAAAAGCATTTGCTTCATGACATTACAGTAGTTCACACAGTGCAGGAGTTGTTGCAAACATGGAAGAATATAAAAGATATAAAGGAGGTTAAGAAAAAAAGCACAATTTCTTCCAACAATGAATTTTATGAATTTAAATAATTGATTGCAAAATGTACTGACCTTAAAAGCAGCAAATATTCTGTTACAGTGTTGACTGCAAACATTTTCTGTGCTGTTTTGTTCTTCCATTTTGGTGAAAGGAGGTGAATTATTAATCTTATTGCTAGGAAGCAGAATTGGCTATTAGTTTCCAAGTTTTGTTACAGTTAGTAAAGTTAAATGAGAACTTGCATATGTACAAGTTGGGTTTAGAAAAGGCAGAGGAATCAAAGATCAAATTGCCAACATCTGTTGAATCATAGAGAAAGCAAGGAAATTCCAGAAAAACATCTATTTCTGTTTCATTGACTACAGGAAGACTTTGTGTAGATCAAAACAAACTGTGGAAAGGTATTAAAGAAACAGGAATGCCAGATCACTTTACCTGCCTCCTGAGAAGCCTGTATGTTGGTCAAGAGCAACCGTTAGGACAGGACATGGAATAAGAGACTGGTTCAATTTGGGAAAGGAGCATATCAAGGCTGTATATTGTCACCCTGTTCATTTAACTTATATGCAGAGTTCAGTTCAGTTCAGTTGTTCAGTCATGCCCAACTCTTTGTGGCCCAGCATGTCAGGCTTCCCTGTCCATCACCAACTCCCAGAACTCGCTCACACTCATCTCAAACATATGCAGAGTGCATCATGAGAAATGACGGGCTGGATGAACCACAGGCTGAAATCAAGATTGCCGAAAGAAAAGTCAACCACCTCAGATATGAAGATAATACCATCCTAATGGCAGAAAGTGAGGAGGAACTAAACAGTCTTTTGATGAAAGTGAAATAGGAGAGTGATAAAGTTGGCTTAAAACTCAACATTAAAAAAAAAAACACTAAGATCATGGAATCTGGTCCCATCACTTCATGGCAAATAGAAAAAGAAAAAGTGGAAGTAGTAATAAATTTTATTTCCTTGGGCTGCAAAATCACTGCTGATGGTAGTGCATAAAAGATGCTTGCTCCTTGGAAGACAAAGCTATGGCAAACCTAGACAGCATATTATAAAACAGAGATAGTACTTTACCAACAAATTTCCCATCTAGTCAAAGCCATGGCTTTTTCAGTAGTCTTGTATGGATGTGAGAGTTGGACCATAAAGAAGGCTGAGCACCAAAGAGCTGATGTTTTTGAAATTGTACCTCAAGTACAAGATTCTTGAGGATTCCTTCAATTTCAAGAGCAAATCAATAAATCCTAAAGGAAATCAACCCTGAATATACATTGGAAAGACTGATGAGGCTGAAACTGAAGCGTCAATACTTTTGCCACCTGACGTGAAGAGCCAAGTCATTGGAAAAGATCCTGCTTCTGGGAAAAATTGATGGCCAAGGAAAAGAGTGAAAGGTTGTTGCTGAACAATAAGACGCCGGGATTCTTGGCCTCCGGAGGAGACGAATTCAATCTGGGGCCACAGACAAGGCTGGATCGCTCAGAGCTTTTGTGTAATAAAGTTTTATTAAAGTATAAAGGAGATAAAGAATGCTTCTGACAAAGGCATCAGAAGGGGGCAGAAAGAGTGCCCCCCTCCTAGTCTTTAGCTGTAAGTTATATAGTCACTCACAGTCTGTTAATGAAAAGAAAGGAATGTCTTAGAATTTAGAATGGCACCAGATAATTCATCCCTGGCCATAAAACGATTGACTTGAATCTTGTTGTAGAAGGACAGATTACCAACAAATAGTTTCATTTACATAGATTAGGGGAACAATATCTGAGTAAGTAGGTTAGGCCATTTGGCAAAATTTAGAGTCTGGGGTAAATGCATAGCACATTAACATAGCTTAAGACAAACATTTCCATAAGAAAAAGAAATGTATTGGTTAACTCAAGGTTTGAGAATAGTTAGCTTCAAGTGAAACCAGGTGTCATGGCAACACAGCATTTTAAGAGAAACCTCCTTTTAAATTTGTATAGAGAAGGAAAAAAATATCACTGGTTTGTTTCCTCCTGCTGCTTAAGAGAGAGAAAAATGTCTGACACTCGTAGCCTATTTCCTCTCTTTGGAGACCCCTGGCCTTCCTGCCTGTTACCCTCTCAAGAGGATGACAGAGGATTAGATAGTTAAACAGTATCACCAACTCAATGAATATGAATTTGATCAAAGTCCAGGAAGAGAGTGAAGGACAGTGGAGCCTGGCATGCTACAGTCCATGAGGTCACAAAGAGTCACAGGTAACTTAGCTACTGAACAACAACAAGAACAAGTCTAGAGTATACTCTTAGTTAACATAAATTTACTCACATTTTGCTATCTTATGGTTTTATTAAAAAATATTGTTTGAGCTTGGCCTGAGGATGGCAGCTGAGTCAGGTAGAAGAGCAAACTCCTTGGGTTCAGGCCAGGGCCCCAAGCAGGTGGCACTAAAGTGGCTCTTTATGGGTCAAGGCATTTTACTCCTGTTGGGGAGTTCTAGACAATCACCACATCTATTCCTGTCTTCTTGCACAGTTCTCTCTGCTGGCACCATGCCTCTCTGATTCTGAGGTCATAAATAAGGTCCATCTTAAATCATGTTGTAAGCAGTGATGTTAATGAACATTTAACAACTAAGACTAATCTATGAGAAAAAGTATTGAAGAGTTGCTTCCTGAGAAATGACAGTTTATAAAGAACAAATTTTTCTCACAAGCTGTTTCTTATTTAGAGAAGATTTTTCAGGTTCATAGACCTGCAGGCAGTATATTACTTAGTAGATAGACAATGCACAACAAACCAGTTTCAATACCTATGGAAGGAAAATGGTCACCATAGATGCTGTACTAAGGAATGTGCAGAGCATACAAATATGTACCCATTATCATGCCTGAGGAGCACCTCCAGCAATGCAGAGTCCACTCTGGGGATAAGTGCCCCTGTGGAGCAGTGGATGTGCCAAGTCAAGAGGGAATCCAGGATGAAGATTTTGTTCTTTATGCAGGTGCTCTGGTTACTGAGAGGTGCCATCATGAGAACATAATTTCCTATTCAGCCTATTGTCAGCAGGAAGCACAAAATGGACAGGCCAATAGCAGGGTATGTTAACTTGTGTCCAAATATGATCCCTACTCAGCCTTGGGAGCTTCTTGGAATGCTGTCCATAGTGAAACATGAGATTATTCATGCTCTGGGTTTCTCTGCTGGGCTATTCTACCACGATAAAGATGGAAATCCTCTAACTTCAAAATTTGCAGATGGTCTCCCACTTTTTAACTGTAGTCTTGGATTACCTCAACAGAGTGATAAAGTAGTTCCAAAAGTGGAGAGATTATGGGACATTTACAATAATAAGTGAATTCTTCACCCAGTCTATCTTATAGTAATGCTTCGTGTTGTCAATGAAGCACAGAAACAACTGTCAAATTCTGGAGGGAATGGAACTTGAAAATCATGGTGGTATGGACACTGAGCTTAACCACTGGGAAAAGTGATTATTAGAAAATCAAGCAATGACTGGTTCTCATACTCAGAACCGAGTTCTCTCTCGAATCATTCTGGTTTTAATGGATGACATTGGTTGGTATAAATTTAATTACAGAATAGCTGAGAAATTAGACAGGGACCGAGGAGTGGGCTATGACAGTGTCAGGAAGAGCTGTAAATTCTGGATTGACCAGCAGTGACAGGAGAGACAGATGCTGAACCCTTACTGTAACATACTCAGAAGTAATCTATTGCAATTAACTAGCAGGCAGGACCAGAGAGCAGTTGCAGTGTATAATTTTTAGAAGTTTCTGAAACCTCTGGCATAGAAGTACCAGTGCTTTGATGAACTCACTGGAGTACCTGCAGAAGATCTGCCTTATTATGGTGGTTCAGTAGAAACTGCTGACTACTGCCCTTTCAGTAAGGAATTCAGTTTTTATTTAAGTGGTGAATATCAGTGCAGGTCAGATTGTAGAGTACTGGAAAATCAACCAGACCTTTGAAAAAAACTATGGTGCTGAAATGTATGGACCTCATTCAGTTTGTCTAATTCAGAAATTAGCTTATGTCATGGAAAAGTGTGAAAAGAAGCCAAGTTACTTGGGCTGGGGTCATGGATGCTATCAGGTTTCTTGTTCTCTACAAGGTCTGAGGGTTTGGGTTCAGGATA
Source organism: Muntiacus reevesi (assembly GCF_963930625.1). Taxonomy (NCBI): domain Eukaryota; kingdom Metazoa; phylum Chordata; class Mammalia; order Artiodactyla; family Cervidae; genus Muntiacus; species Muntiacus reevesi. Next base: position 35,909,260 of record NC_089259.1, on the reverse strand, counting down.
TTTCATATGTGTGTAGTTGGGTCAGGCAGGTCCTCCCTGTCAATATTCAGATGAATGACTGGATTCACCATGGAAGTCTGCTCTGCCCATTCTGTTGGGACTTCTGTGAACTCTGTCCCCCTGAGACAGATTCTCCAGCTGCTAACCTGACTCAAGCACTGCCCCCCTGAATCTCTGTTCCCATTCCCCTAGCCTGGTGGTCATCCTCTGGCTTCTGCTAGGCAATCTATTTCCTCTGCTGGCTGGATTTTTACTGTGCATATGACACTAGAAGTGGAAAAGTGAATTCTCAAGACATTTCTTTGTGTCATGTGCCTCTGAACAAAGCACAAAACCTTGGTGAGTGCCAGCCTATGCAGATGGCAAAAGTGGCTTTCCTGATTTTGGTTTGACCACAGTCAGCAGAGATTCACAGCAGTCATTCCTCATCAGAAACCCAACACCCTCAAAGCTTAGAGAAGGAGGAGGAATTCCAAATCACCAAGTCTCTACTTTTCAGTATATATAGCCATCTTGAAGTTTTCTTTTGAAGGTTGGATAATAGGTGAAAATTTGGGGGATTACATACCTCTCAGCATTTTCATTAACCTAAAGTAATGGGAAAGTTAATCACTGCTGCAATAATTTAAATAACAGCTAATCATTGCAAGATTATAAGTTGTGAACTCTGTCCTCAAAAATGTAAATTGTCCTTTGACCTACAGAAAATAATTTAAGTTTTTATTTCTACATCAAATATTATACCTATTCTGAACTTAATGACTGCATATAGTATACTTAAATCATTTTTTCTAAAGAGTTTGCTTTTAAATTTGTTTTTTCTAAATCTTATGATTTAACTTTTTTCCAAACCAGCTATTTGGCAGTTTCCTGCTAAACCATTAAATGTTGGTAGCCCTATTCTAGCTATATCTGTACTCACTGATCTTCAGATAGTAGCTTCCAGTTATATTCTCCATTAGTTTAATAATGTCATGAAAACTGGGAAGCACAGAGAGAAAAATACTCTGCCCTGTGAAACACTGAAGACATGCAAATAGGAAAACCTGATTGTCTGTTTTTCAGATAATAGTTATGACAACTGCTATCCAAAAAGAATATAACCTTCCTTTTTGACCATGAAGATAAAAAGAAATTCTTGTATAGACAGGTATGCTGTTTTTTTTAAGTGGATTTAGAAATGGTTATAGGAGAATTCCTATAATCTGAAAATTATTTTATGTGTAAGAAGAAAAGATTTGAGTCAAAACAAAATAGTCTGAATTGCCTACTAATGGAAAATTGTAGTTTTGGTGTAGGGCTTATCCAGTAGGTTCCACTTTATCACGCAATGTATGGCTTATTCAACAGAAGTCAGAGATTGCTTTTGCTTTAAAATGAGCTAACATCCTTTAGCTCTTGTATTTGACACTCTTTCTGTCATCCATATTTTCTGGTCCTCAGAAGCATTCTGTTCTGGTACCAGAGTTGACCAAATCTACATAGTAATTCCAATGTGAAATTCTTTAATAATGAATAATGCCCAGTTTTTCTTAAAAATTTCATAAACAAAATTCAGTAACAAACTTCATTAGGTCTAAAGTTAATGAAGTCCTCTGGCATTATAAACATAGCCCTTCAACAAATGCTCATTCATTTATTGGTTGGCGTTTTAGTTCAGCATAGTTATTGAACACTCAGTTTAAGAAATTCTGCTAAGTGAACAAATAACATAATTGCTAAGGAATAATTCCAATTTGCTATTTGTCACTGAAGTCAAACAGCAACTCCAGCATAAAGAAAAGCCATCTCTTTTTAAAAAAGGCAAACATTTAAATATTTATTTGCCTACAGTTTTAAATTGAAGGCAGTTGTCCTTGTGAAAAGCTGGGTATCTCTAGCATAGCCAACCTCAGCTGAAGAAAAACTAATAATAATCATATTTCTGCCATTTTCTTGCACACTTTAAACCATGCAAATCAGAGAAAAATATAGAGAATGTTTTTAAAGAGAGTTATAAAAATATAAAAGCATAGATGCAACAGTTAGAACAAGACATGGAACAATGGACTGGTTCAAAATTAGGAAGAAGTATGTCAAGGTTGTATATTATCACTCTGCTTATTTAATTTCTATGCAGAGTATGTCATGTGAAATGCCAACCTGGATGAAGCACAAGCTGAAATCAAGACTGCTGGGAGAAATATCAATAACCTCAGATAGGCAGATGACAGCACCTTTATGGCAGAAAGTGAAGAGGAACTAAACTGCCTCTTGATAAAGGAGAAAGAAGAGAGTAAAAAAGTTGGCTTAAAACTCAACATTCAAAAAACGAAGATCATGGCATCTAGTTCCATCATTTCATGGCAAATAGATGGGGAAACAATAGAAAGAGTGACAGGCCTTATTTCTTGGACTTCAGGATCACTGCCGATGGTGACTACAGCCATGAAATTAAAAGATGCTTGCTCCTTGGAAGAAGAGCTATAATAAACTTAGACAGCATATTAAAAAGTAGAGACATCACTTTCCCAACAAAAGTTCACCTAGTCAAAGCTATGGTTTTTCCAGTAGTCATGTATGGATGTGAGAGCTGGACTATAAAGAAGGCTAAGTGCTCAAGAATTGGTGCTTTCAAACAACTGAACTGAAATGTATATACCTAATGTGATTACGAATCATCCTGCAAAGTTGTATAAAGAATTTCACCAAAAATATTAGCTGTTAATAATATATTTGAGACTCACAGTGATAGATTCAATTATATTTTGACTATTGTGCAGTAATGTCATTCAGGTAGTATTATTTCTGATCATGGTGCTTATTATATTTGAAATATTTTTGCTTTATTTTTTATTGATATAATTATATTTGCACTATTGACTTTCTGAAGAAAATATTATAAATGACATTTTCTCTATCTACATTTGTTAAGCTTGAAGTCTGATAGCCCACTGTTTTCTCTGCACAAATGTTGTTGTTTAATCACATAGCCATGTCTGACTCTTTGCAACCCCATGAACTGCAGCATGCCAGGCTTCTCTGCCCTTCACTACCTCCTGGAGCTTGCCCAAACTCATGTCCATTGAGTTGGTGATGCCATCCAACCACCTTGACCTCTGTTGTTGCTTTCTCCTCCTGCCTTCAATCTTTCCCTGCATTAGGGTCTTTTCTAAGGAGTCAACTCTGCATCAGGTGATCAAAGTATTGGAGTTTCAACTTCAGCATCAGCATTAATCCTTCCAATTAATACTTAGGATTGATTACCTTTAGGATTTACTGGTTTAATCTCCTTGCAGTAAAAGGGACTTTCAAGAGTCTTCTCAATACTACATTTCAGAAGCATCAGTTCTTCAGTGCTTAGCCTTATTTATGGTCCAATTCTCACATCCATACATGACTACTGTAGAACCTAAAAAAGTATAATGCTAAGAAATCATAATTTTAAGAGTTTTTGAGGGTTAAAGAAATATTGTTTGGAAAATTATTCCAAATTTACTGATTGAAACATAAATTTATAAATGATTGTTTTTTAGCCAATTGTAAAGCAGTAAATAAAAATTTTAACTTTACATAATGTATTTAATAGTATGGGTTCTACTATTTAAATAATACTATTGGTTAAATTAATAATCAAGAAAGCATTTGAGTTTGTTGTGAAGGGTATAGTTAATGAATTAAAACAATTTTTGGTCTTAAACTCATTTAATAATTAAATTTCAATATTTTTATATCCAGGGCCAGATACTGAGAAGCCTTCAGTCAGATTTTTTTTTCTATCTCTGTAGACTTTCTTTTCTTCTAAAAATTTGAGAAACCTATGGAATCTTTGATAATTTTCTATGAGAAAAAATAAAGCTAACAAAAAAAAGATAAAGAAAAATGCTGATGTTTATTCCCTATACATAGTTTGGACTTTGAATTATTTATTTCCAACAAGGCTTTCAATTCTATTTTGACCACACACCATGTATGAACTGTTCTGCATTCAATAAATTGTCTTACTAAACTAAAATTCTAACTAGCATTTTTTTTCTGAAAAGATCTTTCCTGTATACATTTGTAATTTTTATAAACTCAGTATGAATCCTTTAAATGAAAAAGTTTGAACACATGTATGTGTATTATATATAAAACACCTGCAGATTTTTGCATTTATCATTGAAAATTGAATGTTTCTTTTGTAAAGCTCGATGACAAATGAGCCATTAATTGTGTTATGCTCCATGAATTCTGGACTCCATTTAGAAGATGCCCAGGCCTCTGTAAGTAAACAAAAATGAAAAACATAAAAAATGTTATAAGAAGATTGTCTGATTATAAGAAGATTGTCTAATTTTAGCATTAAATTTTGTTTATATAAAGTTTTGTAAATAATAGTTTATTTATAAAATTTAGTACTCAAAATGACTATAAATTAGTTGTATATTTCCTTCTTTTTAAATATGAGTAATATAGATAGAAATTATGAAAGCATATGCATAGTAATTCACTACTCTGTGTTATTTACCATGACAATGCTATATGTAGCTGTCACATAGCTTATGCAAACAGCAATGTTTACTTAATTGTACATAAGTTCATCCAATTGAATTACAGATAACACTGAGAAAATACTGTGGGCACGTAATTTCAAGCTTTACTTAGAATAAAGCTATGTCACATGTTTGTCTCCCTCAAATATGATATTTTAACTTTATCTTATCAGAATACTTTTCTTCTTATAATCAGTGTGCTTTGAGATACCTATCTGATTTTTAGCTAGTGTATCTTACTTGGAGATAACTACTTAATTTTCAGGATTTTTTTTTTAAGTCAAGTGTAATTAAGTCACAAATCTCATAACTTAAATCATTTTTTTAAACATAATATTACAGTGAGGTAGAAATTGCTAGGTAGTCAGTGTAGGACACTGAGATGTTGGTCTTGTTTTCAATAAACATCTAGCTCCATTAGCCTAAATCTATATCCTTTGTCTAGAATTCCTGAGATGTATCCTTGGTCTGATAAATTATCTGCACTCAGATCCAGGGAAGGGCAGTACCTAGCTTCTGTTCCATATTCTTGAGGGAAAAAACAACTGATGATCATTAATCTTAAACTCGTACATCTGGTCCATTGTAAAATAGCCAAGGGCATGAAAAAGTGTGACAACTTAATCCAGGTTTCAAGAGAAGCCATAAAGATGTTAAGTTAAACATCTTGACCTTTAAATAGATTGGATAAAAATGATGTATTTACACAGGAGACAACTAAAAATGTACAGATAAGGATATAAAACTGCTGTAAAGGGGGATTCTTTACCCTTTCTCAGTGTCTATGCTGAGAGCTTTGTACTTTCCTTCTTGTTAATATATCCTATTTATTTGCTACCATGAGTGTTTGTGTGTTCATGAAGTTCACTCTTTGGCTCCATGAACAAGAACTCAAATTCCCATTTGAATAGCAATGAAAAATTTTAAAACATGAAAACAAAAATTATTTTGTTTATAATTGTATTAGAATAAGATAATTACATCTTTTTAGATTTTATTTTGTTTTCTAATTTTTTTTGGTTTGCTAAATTTTATTCATTATAAAAATGCTATTTTTATGTCACTGCAAAATTTTAATATTGCTTATACTTAAATATTCTGTCATGTCATTATTTTAAGTTGGAATTTTCAGAAGTTGTTACACATCTAAGATTTCTAGGCATCTTCCTGCACTTAGGTATCCTGGCTTCCTGTTTTGTTGTGTGTTCTAAGAGGAATATTACGGGCTCAGAGGTAAAACTGACAATCCAACATATCAATATTATTACTTAAGATTAGCCATTTTTACAAAATTTGTATGCTTAATACTACTCATTAATAATGGTTTGCTTCTTTGCGCTGTCAGGACCCAAAATAATATTACTTATCTGATATAAGAGATTATTATCTTATTTGGATTTATTTCAACTGTTTCATGCTTCAAAATCTAGTCACTGTGCACATTAAAAAATAGTTTTATTGAAAAAAAAAAGTCCTAAATACTTCATATCTATACAAACAAGGAGTAAAAGAAAATGCATGGCTAGTAAGCAATCTCAGAAAAAATCTATCATACACTAGAAATCCAAAATAATATTCTTCTAAATGTAAAATGTAGAAATCTAGATAAAAAAAATCTTCCATGAATGAAAACATTCTGCTTCAATAGAGATAATCTACCTTGGAAAGAAGTGAGAAGAGTTTTTGGCTGATTCACAGAAATAACTTCAAATTCAGATAATATGAAGCTATTTTAATCTGAGAAGCATTTGTGAGATGAGTCAGCAGCATTAAGATTATGCAAAAAATATAAAGAGAATACAGAGTTGGATATTAGCTTATCTCAGTTGTTACTGTAGAAATGTAGATAAATAAGAAAATATAATGAAAAATAAATAAGACAGGATTAACACTACCTCTACCAAAAATATTAGATGTGCTATATCTTCAGAAAATAATTTAAAAAGTGAAGTACTAGCATAAGAAAAGATCAAATTATGACACTGACTTGAAAACTCAATAGATTTATATCATATTCAAGAATTACATTAAATAAATTATTATTGATCAATGAAGAAGAGCCAAAGAGCTATTGAGTAAATTAGACTTAGATAATCTAAGTACTCTCAAATTAAAACCATGTTAGACAGGTCAACAATATTAGAAACAAATAATTCAAAAAACATTTTGAATAATTAATTAAAAGTGTGAAGGATAATGTGAAATATGTCAGCAAGATGATGGAAGAGAAAGCCATAGACCTTCCTTCTTATGATGGGAACACCAGTTCAACAATACACAGACCAATTTCCTTTGTGAGCAGTCTAGGTTCCAGTTAAATGATACCTGCACCGCTGGTGAGTTTGAAATCAGCCACATTTGCAGGAAAATCTGAGGGACTCTCACCATAGTCCCTCCTTCTGGCACAGTATGATATGATCAAGAAGATCAACTAATAAAATAAAATTAAAAAAAAAAAAAAGATCAAGCCACTGTTTGAAGAAGTAAAGAGAACATTGGGCAATAGTTCCAATGTTCTGACTTATGATAGAGTTCAGTTCAGTTCAGTTGCTCATTTGTGTACAACTCTTTGTAACCCCAGGGACTGCAGCATGCTAGGCCTCCCTGTCCAACACCAACTCCCGGAGTTTACTCAAACTCATGTCCATTGAGTCAGTGATACCATATAACCATTACATCCTCTGTCGTCCCCTTCTCCCACCTTCAATCTTTCCCAGCATCAGGGTCTTTTCCAATGAGTCAGTTCTTCACATCAGGTGGCCAAAGTATTGGAATTTCAGCTTCAGCATCAGTCCTTCAATGAATATTCAGGACTGATTTCCTTTAGAATGGACTGGTTCGATCTCCTTGCTGACCAAGGGACTCTCAAGAATCTTCTCCAACACCACAGTTCAGAAGCATCAATTCTTCAGCACTCAGCTTTCTTTATAGTCCAACTCTCACATCCATACGTGACTACTGGAATGCTGCATAAAAGACTGGTTTCTGTCCCATACACACACCGCAGAGCACTGACTGGCCTGCCATGCCATAGATGCTTTCGGACCACTGAGAACAAAAGACAGTTGGCCACATGTTGCTGTCCCATAGCCTCTGCACTTTGACAGAGATAGGTTAAGACAACTCAGAGACTTCTCCAAGGAGGGAAAAAGAAAAGAGTGTAGCATGTATCCAGTGTTTTGGATTTATGAGGAATTTCTGAGGAACGAGCTCCATGTATCCTGATTTAGGGTGCTGAAGATGCCTGACATATTCTAATATGTCGAGGCCACTGAGAACAAAACATAAGTTGAGCAGCAAGCTTATAAAATGAGAAACACAGTAAAGCATATTTTATGTAATTTAATCTTAATCAAACTTCTTTCTGCTCTTAGTTAGATTCAGTTCAGTTCAGTCACTCAATCATGTCTGGCTCTTTGCCACCCCATGAATCACAGGACACCAGGCCTCCCTGTCCACCACCAACTCCTGGAGTTTACTCAAACTCATGTCCATTGAGTCGGTGATGCAATCCAGCCATCTCATCCTCTGTCGTCCCCTTCTCCTCCTGCCCCCAATCCCTCCCAGCATCGGGGCCTTTTCCAAAGAGTCAACTCTTCGCTTGAGGTGGCCAAAGTATTGGAGTTTCAGCTTCAGCATCAGTCCTTCCAATGAACACCCGGACTGATCTCCTTCAGGATGGACTGACTGGATCTCTTCACAGTCCAAGGGACTCTCAAGAATCTTTTCCAATACCACAGTTCAAAGGCATCAATTTTTCAGCACTCAGTTTCCTTCACAGTCCAACTCACATCCATACATGACCACTGGAAAAACCATAGCCTTGACAAGACTTTAGATGCCTTTAAAAAATTCATTATTCTTCCAAGTAGTTTCAAAATCTTGATAGACAAGCATATGTGCAAATAGGGGGAAAGTAAAATAAAGTGAAATAAGAATATAAATATAAATATATAAATATGCATATAAATATATAAATATGTAAACATAAATATAAATATGTATAAATATAAAAATAAAGTGAAAAAATATAATAAATATAAATATGTATATACATGATTTAAAATAACATATGCTCAACATAATAGTAGAAGTTGTAAAACATATTTGCAAATTCCTTGACATAATGCTTATTAAGAAATCAGGTTTACTTCCCTTATTATTGAATTTACTAAGTTGTTTGCAATTTACTGAGTTGTTTCTGCAACAGTAGAAAGTGGTAAAACTTGTAATCTGTGTTTTCCCATCATGCTGTTTGGATATTTACTTTGGAAAAAGTGGTCATTATGTAAGAAATCTGAACGATCTGAACACCTTGAGATTATCAGCCTGAGGAGACCAAAATTTGACACCTAGATTCCCAGCCCCGGAAAAGCTCTCAGTAGCCACTATCAACTGGGGGAGCCATAATGAATATCTGCATCAACATCTGACTGCAAAAATATAAAAATTCTTAAGGTAGAATTGAGTCAGTTGAGCCATTTATGAAATCTGAACCAAAATAAAATGAGTATTTGAAGATGTTAAATTTGGGAGTAATTCATCATACAACAATAACAGGGACAAAATATTTTCATATAGGTGTTAATGTATTTGATCAATATGTGTACAACAATATTCAAAGGCCTACAGCATCTAAAAGTAATGATGGATAATCAGATATTCATTAACTAAGATATTCAATTATAATTTTTATTAAATCAATGATAACCATTATAGAATATGTTTGTTTTGCTGTTGTTTGTATATATGCAACTGATTAGAATTGTCACAAATACAATAAAATTAGCCCTTCTTGTAAATTCCATTTTAAGACTTTTGTTACCATTCAGAGAACCAGTTTCTCCAATACAATCATTAATATTTAGGTTGGTGCAAATGTAATTGCAATTTTGAACCATGAATTTTAAATCATTATAATAGGCTGAAATACATCATTATTAATCAAAGTAGGAGCCATTACAATCAGCACATTTTCATCAATCATAAATAAGTTTGTGTATTCCTGCAGCATGCTTCAGGATTCAATGAATTCTTAGAAAAGCATTTTCTGCTTCCTGCTGATTGTGGAAGAATTTTCTCTGAAAAAAGTTGTTGAGATGCTTGAAGAAGTGGTAATGAGTTAGTGAGAGGTAAGGTGATTATGATGGGTGAGGCGAAACTTTGTAGCCCAATTCATTCATTCAACTTTTGAAGTGTTGATTGCGTGATATGTGGCCAGGTGTTATTGTGCAGAATTGGGCCCATTCTGTTGACAAGTGATGACTGCAGTTGTTGAGGATTTCAGTGTATCTCATTGATTTGTTGAGCACACTTCTCAGATGTAATGATTTTGCTAGGATTCAGAAAGTTGTGGGCTTCCCTTGTCGCTCAGCTGGTAAAGAATCTTCCTTCAAAGACAGAGACTTGTGTTCGATCCCTGTGTTGGGAAGATCCCCTGGGGAAGGGAAAGGCTCCCTACTCCAGTATTCTGGCCTGGAGAATTCAATGGACTGTATAGTCCGTGGAGTCATAAAGATTCGGACATAATTGAGCAACTTTCATTTCACTTCAGAAAGTTGCAGTGGATCATACCAGCAACAGATCACCAAACAGGGACCATGACCTTTTTTGTTGGAAGTTTGACTCTGGGAAGTGATTTAGAGCTTCTTCCTGGTACAGCCACTTGGTTGATCATTGCCAATTATTGTACAAAATCCATTTTTCATCACACATCACAATCCAATCATGAAATGGCTCACTGTTGTTGCAGTGACTTTTTTGACTTGAGGTCAATGCAGTGAGGTTCCCACTTATTGAGCTTTTTCACCTTTCCAGTTTGCTTCAAAGGCTGAATGACCATAGAATAGTCTATGGTGAGTTCTTCCACAACTTCTAGTATAGTAGTAAAAGGATCAGCTTCAAAGTACCTCTCAACTGGTTGTTGTCAAATTCCAAAGGCCAGTCACCCTGCTCCTCATCATCAAGGTACTTGCTTTCTTTGCAAAATTTCTTGAATCACCATTGCACTGTAAATCCATTAGAAGTTCCTAGACTAAATGCTTTATTGATGTTGCAAGTCAACTCCACTGCTTTCTGACCCTTTTTGAATGCTGATAAGATAATTGCTAGAATTCGCTTTTTGTCGAAAATCACTTCCCTCATCAAAACTAAATATAAAATAAAAAGCACGTAGTAAGACATTACTTAATAAGAAAATATTAAAAAGAGGTGGCAAGAATACACAGAACTATAGCAAAAAGATCTTCATGACCCAGATAACCACATTGTGTGATCACCAACCTAGAACCAGACATCCTGGAATGTGAAGTCAAGTGGGTCTTAGGGAACATCACTGTGAACAAAGTTAGTGGAGGTGATGCAATTCCAGTTGAGCTATTTCAAATCCTACTAAAGATGATGCTGTGAAAGTGCTGCACTCAAAATGCCAGAAAATTTGGAAAACTGCAGTGACCACAGGACTTGAAAAGGTCAGTTTTCATTCCAGTCTCAAAGAAAGGCAATGCCAAAAAGTGTTCAAACTACCACACAAATGCACTCATCTCACACACTAGCAAAATAATGCTCAAAATTCTCCGTGCTAGGCTTGTGTAGTACATGAAACATGAATTCAGGTGTTCAAACTGGATTTCAAAAAGGCAGAGGAACCAGAGGTCAAATTGCCAAAATCAATGGGATCATTGAAAAAGCAAGATAGTTCCAGAAAATAAATCTACTTCTGTTTTATTAGCTATGCCAAAGCCTTTGACTGTGTGGATCACAACAAAGTGTGGGAAATTCTTAAATAAATGGGAATACCAGACCACCTTACTTTCCTTGTGAGAAGTCTGTATGCAGGTCAAGAACCAACAGCTAGAATTCGACATGGAAAAACAGACTGGTTCCAAATAGGGAAAGGAGTAGGCCAAAGCTATATATTGTCACCCTGCTTATTTAACTTATATTCAGTGTACATCATGCCAAAAGCACAAACTAGAATCCAGATTGTCAGGAGAAATATCAATAACCTCAGATATGCAGATGATACCACCCTTATGGCAGAAAGTGAAGAGGCACTAAAGAACCTCTTGATGAAAGTGAATGAGGAAAGTGAAAAAGTTGGCTTAAAACTGAACATTCAAAAATCTAAGGTCATGACATCTGGTCCCATCATTTCATGGCAAATAGATGGGAAAACAATGGAGACAGTGACAGACTTTATTTTGGGTGGCACCAAAATCACTGCAGATGGTGACTGCAGCCATGGAATTAAAAGAATAGCTCCTTTGTAGAAAAGTTATGTCAAAACTATACAACATATTAAAAAGCAGAGATGTTAATTTTGCCTACAAAGGCCCGTCTAGTCAAAGCTATGGTTTTTCCAGTAGTCGTGTATGGATGTGAGTGTTGGAATATAAAAATAGCTGAGAACTGACAAATTGATGTTTTTGAACCTTGGTGTTGGAGAGGACTCCTGAGAGTCCTTTGGACTACAAGGAAACCAACTAGCCAATCCTAAAGAAAATAAATCCTGAATATTCATTGGAAGGATTGGTCCAAAATCTGAAGCTCCAATACTTTGGCCACCTGATGGGAAGCACTAACTCATTGGAAAAGACCCTGAAGCTGGGAAAGTTTGAAGCCAGGAGAAGAAGGGGATGACAGAGGATGAGATGGTTGAATGGCATCACCATCTCAATGGACATGAGCTTGAGCAAACTCCAGTATTTGGTGATGAGCAGGAAAGTCTTGCATGCTGCTGTCCATGGGATTGCAAAGAGTCGGACATGACTGAGTTACTGACTGAACTGAATAAAACATTAGAAAAAAAAATTATGTGAGACATGCATTAAAATGATGTATAACATAACCACATCTAGGAATATATTCCAATATCAAATGGCACAATTCAACAATGCAAAACCACAATTACTTTTGTACCTACTTAATACTTATCACAAGGATTAAAGTTATGCATGTGAACCATAACAGTTTAACTACTATATAGACTATATATTCCATGAATGATAATTATTACTTATAATAATAAAATAATGCATATTCTTATGAATTATAAAGCTGAAAAACAATACTGAATCAGCTCATCATTATATTTTAGTAGTATTTTCAATTTATTCAGTAAATGGCAACATTTTGAATAAGAAAACTAGCTATTTATTAATAGTTCTATATGAAATGGATTATTTTTTGCATTAAACAGTTGATCTATGCAATTTTAAATTATTTTTCAAAGCCATTAAGTTTTTGTTAAGTTTTGTCTAGTTTTCTTGTCTTCCTTTTACATGGACAGCTGCCAATTTGAACCCTGACATCAGTGATCCTCTAATGAGGTACGAGAGCTTTATTGAATAAAATTAAAGCAAACAAAAATTTTAACAGAGCTGGTTAATAATTCTTTCAAGTTTTACAGTGCTTGCTAGCTACTTACTAGTTTTTATTTAAGAAACTTAAAAATGAACTTTCTAAAAGTAGTTCTTATATTTACTGTTTTATTTAAGCAACTTTGTAAAAGAACATTTCCTGTAATTTTTCTGTTAATATAGGTTAACTTCCCTGTAGACTGAAACAAAATGCACAACCTATAATTTGAGAACTATATTTAATTTGATGGAGTATCTGAGGACTTAAACCTGATACACAGGATTCTCAGTTCTGAGATACTGCTCAGAAGATGCAAGAGGAAGAGCCAGAATTATATAGAAGTTTTTGTAACAAAGACTGAGTAAGAAGAACTTCAAAAGATTCCTGTGAATTAAAGAAAATCAGATATCTCAAATCAATGGATTTATTACATTATTTATGGGAAGATACAAGCCTCTGGGCTGTTTGATATGCACCTTAACTATTTAGGCCCAATATACTGCTTTACTCCATCCTGAATCCCTTCAGGGTGCATACTTGGGGGTTACTGCAATGGCTGAGGGCTTGTCAACAGACAGTACTTGTCTCTATCCTGAGATCCCTCAAATCTCATGGTCCAGTGTGGCTGTAATGTTTCAATGGCTGCAGCATCCTTTCTTGACTGATATGGCCAGCAACATTTTTTTCATTCATGATCCTTAGAGGAACATGTACATCCATATGACACTTTGATCTAGATTTAGTTAACAAACCAAATCCACATTATAAATTATCCATGTATTCTTAAGAATCTCTAACAGCTATTTGGAAAATGAATTGTATATTTTTTCAAGTAAATGTAATTTTTAGCTTTTTATTTTCCAACTTCTAAACAAGTACCTGTGCTTCTGAATTTATGTGAGTAAAGTTTATTTTTATGCTGCCTATCTATGTTTACCCACTTCAGAGTAAAGATATTCTGTTATGAAAATCTATTTATATCATGTTTTGGCACCTATCTATGGTTATTATTATACTGGGGGCTTCCAAGCTGACTCAGTGGTAAAGAATATGTCTCCCAATGCAGGAGCTGCTAGAGACACAGATTCAAACCCTGGATTGGGAAGATCGTCAGGAATAGGAAATGGCAACCAACCCAATATTCTTGTTTGGGAAATTTCATGCAAAGTAAAACCTGGTAGACTACAGTTCATGGGGTTTCAAAGAGTTAACATGACTGAGCAACTGAACATGCACCCATGATTATAACATTAACCATTTTCCCCTACATGTAGGCCAAGAAGCAACAGTTAGAACAGGACATGGAACAACAAGCAGGTTCAAATTGGGAAAGAAGTACATCATAACTATATATTGTTGCCCTACTTTTTTTAACTTCTAGGCAGAGTACATCATTTGAAATGCCACACTGGATGAAGCACAAGTTGGAATCAAGATTGCTTGGAGGAATATAAATAACCTCAGATATACAGATGACACCAACATAATGGCGGAAAGTGAAGAGGAATTAAAGAGCCTCTTGATGAAGGTGAAAGAGGAGAGTGAAAAAGCTGGCTTAAAACTCAACATACAAAAAATGAAGATCATAGTATCCTGTCCCAGCACTGCATGCCAAACAGATGGGGAGACAATGGAAACTGTGATAGACTTTATTTTCTTGGCCTCCAAAATCACTGTAGATGGAGGTTGCAGTCATGAAATTAAAAGACACTTGCTCCTTGATAGAAAAGTTATGAAAAACTTAGACAGCATATTAAAAAGCTGAGATATTATTTTTCTTTTAAAAAGGTCTGTATAGTCAAAACTATGGTTTTTCCAGTAGTCGTGCATGCATGTGAGAGTTGGACCATAAATAAGGCTGAGTGATGAAGAATTGTGGCCTTCGAATGGTGGTGTTGGAGAAGACTCTTTAGAGTCCCTGGGACAGTAAGGAGACCCAACCAGTCAATCCTAAAGAAAATCAACCCTGAATATTCATTGAAGGACAGACGCTGAAGCTGAAACTCCAGTACTTCACCACCTAATGCAAACAGCTGAATAATTGGACAAGACCTGATGCTGGGAAAGATTGAAGGCAAGAGGAGAAGAGGATGACAGAGGATGAGATGGTTGGATGGCATCACTGGCTAAATGGACATGAGTTTGAGCAAACTATAGGAGATTGTGGGGGAAGGAAAGCCTCGCATGCTGCAGTTCATGGAGTTGCAAAATGTTGGACATGATGGAACAGGAACATTTTTTCCCACAATTATCTTTATTTAAAAAGGGTGTAATAATCTTTACTTTGTAATATTATGGTGAATATGAAAATAATTAAGCTCTTTAAAATACTTAAAGCAATAACTGATAAAACATGTGAACACTTTAAAAGTCAGGCTCCAATTAGTATTAGAAAAATGTGTGTGTGTGTGTGTGTGTGTGTGTGTGTGTGTGTGTGTGTGTGTGTTCGCGCACACTTAGTCACTCAGTTGTTTCTACTCTTTTTTACTTTTTGGACTTGTAGCCCTCCAGGCTCCTCTGTCCATAGGATTATGCAGGCAGGAATACTGGAGTGGGCTGTCATTTCCTATGCCAGGGGATCTTCACAATCCAGGGATCAAACCTGCATCTCCTTAATGCAGGTGGATGCTTTACCTACTCAGCCACTGGGGAAGCCTGCATATGTGTGTTTGTGTCTGTGTGTGTGTGTTCAGTCTTGTCTGACTTTTTGTGACCCCACCAATCTCTTCTGTCCGTGGGATTCTCTAGGCAAGAAGCTAGAGTGGGTTGTCATTTCCTCCTCCATGTGATCTTCCTGACCCAGGAATTGAACCCACATCTCCTGCATCTCCTGCATTGGTAGGTGGATTCTTTACCACTGAGCCACTGAGAAGCAATGTGTGTGTGTGTGTGTGTGTGTGTGTGTGTGTGTGTGTGTGCATATATATACATATACATAAACATATATATAAGTGAATTTAAATTTCACTTTCATACATAATTATGTATCTATGTCATATATATTACAGGATTTTGGAATTAAATCTCCATTTTATTTTTATTTTTTTGACCCCACCATGCCTCTTGTGGGACCTTAGTTCCCTGACCAGGGATTATACCTGGGCCCCTGCCAGTGAAAGAGCAGTCCTAGGCACTGGAAAGCCAAGGAATTCCCTAAAACCCCATTTTAATATTTTGTGTGTTTGTGTGTGTGTGTGTGTGTGTGTGTATGTGTGTATACACACACATCTCCATATGTACTCAAATATGGTCACTTTATGTGTATTAGATTATAGAGTGAAAATCGATCAGTTGTGTCTGACTCTTTGCAACCCTGTGTAGCCCATGGAATTCTCCAGGCCAGAATACTGGAGTGGGTATCTGTTCCATTTACCAGGGATTATTCCCAACCCAGGGATGAAATCCAGTTCTCCCTTATTGCAGGTGGATTCTTTACCAGCTGAGCCACCAGAAAAGCCCAAGAATACAGGAGTAGGTAGCCTATCCCTTCTCCAGTGGATCTACCTGACCCATGAATTGAACCAGGGTCTCCTGCATTACAGGAGGATTCTTTACCATCTGAGCTTCTAGGGAAACCAATCTGAACAACCTCAGATATGCAGATGGCACCATCCTTAATGGCAGAAACAAAGAGGAACTGAAGAAATGCTTGATGAAAGTGAAAGAGGAGAGTGAAAAAGCTGGGTTAAAACTCAACATTCAAAAAACTAAGATCATGGTATCTGGTCCCATCACTTAATGCAAACAGATGGGGAACAGAGGAAACAGTGACAGGCTTTATTTTCTTGGGCTTGAGAATCATTACAGATGGTGACTGCAGCCATGAAATTAAACAGCACTTGCTCTTTGGAAGAAAAGCTATGACCAATCTAGACAGCATATTAAAAAACAGAGACATAACTTTGCCAACAAAGGTCTGTCTAGTCAAAGCTATAGTTTTTCCAGTCTTGAGAGTCCCTTGGACTTCAAGGAAACCAAACCTGTCAATCCAAAAGGAAATCAACCCTGAATAGTCATTGGAAAGACTGATGCTGAAGCTAAAACACCAATACTTTGGCCACCTGGTGGGATGCACTGACTCTTTGGAAAAGACCCTGATGCTGGGAATGATTGAAGGCAGAAGAAGAGGATGACAGAGAATGGGATGGTTGGATGCATCATCTACTTTATGGACATGAGTTTGAGCAAGCTCCAGAAGTTGGTGATGAGCAGGGAAGCCTGGCATACTTCAGTCCATGGGTTACAAAGAGTCGGACACAACTGAGCAACTGAACTGCACTGAACTTTAGGTTACACAGACAGTATTTGTACTGTATGTAAAATATTATATATACATGTACTGTATCTGTAATATCAATTATAAAAGTGAAAGTGTAATTCACTCAATCGTGTCTGACTCTCTGTGACCCCATGGACTATAGCCCACCAGTCTTCTTTCTTCTCCATGAAATTCTCCAGGCAAGAAAACTGTAGTTGGTAGCCATTCTTTTCCCCATGGGACCTTCCCAACCCAGGGATCAAACCCTGATCTCCATTGAAGGCAGATGTCATCTGAGCCACCAGGGAATCCCAATATTTATTTTAAATGCTATATATCAGTTCAGTTCAGTTGCTCAATCATGTCCAACTCTTTGTGACACCACAGGCTGCGGAACGCCAGGCTTCCCTGTCCATCACCAACTCCTGAAGCTTGCTCAAACTTATGTTCATCGTAGGTGGTGATGCCATCCAACCATTGCATCCTCTGTCATTCCCTTCTCCTCCTGCCTTCAGTCTTTCCCAGCATCAGTGTCTTTTCCAAGGAGTCAGTTCTTCACATCAGGTGGCCAAAGTACTGGAGCTTCAGCTTCAACAACAGTCTTTAAAATGGACACTTAAAACTGATTTCTTTTAGGACTGACTGGTTGGATTTCCTTGCAGTCCAAGTGACTCTCAAGAGTCTTCTCCAATATCTCAGTTCAAAAGCATCAATTGTTCAGTGCTCAGTTTTCTTGATGGTCCAATTCTCACATCCACACATTCATATAATTACTATATAGTATAGTATTTATGTACTATTATATAGTACCTGTTATAAATACTCTATAATATCTAGTTTATCCATCTATCCCATTGTATCCCTAATATTATAATATCTGTTTAATCTATCTGTCCCGTTCTCATTTTATAATATAGTGTTCAGCAAGGTAGCCTTAACATTTCCCGCAGCTTCATCAAACTTTAGACAAGCTTATTCTTGCCTCTAGTCCTCTTAGCTCACTCCTAGCTTCCACCTTTACAGAATTCACAGGATCCAAACACCAAGCCTTCTGACATCCCTCTGCTTCCAGCATTTATTTTATGAAGTTGCAAATGCTTCCTTTTCCCTTTGAAATTTAAATCTTTTAAAAAGTGTCTTGCATAATTTCCAAGACACACATTGTATTTTCAAGGACAGGGAAGCCAGGCTTTAGAAATGTAACCATCAAGGAAGACTGCACTCTTTCCCGCCAATTTTTGTGGAAGTCTAGGGGCCCAACTAAGACAATTTTCTCCAAACTGTGAACTACTTCTTAACACAAAATTAGGCAGTTTGCTTTTCAGTTGGGAAAATCCAGTCAGCAAACACAGATGACTTCTGATCTGTACATTATAAACTTAAAAACTCATATTTTGTTGACATTAGTATTACTGAGTTCAAGCTCAGTACTCAGTATCATTACTGAGTCCAAGCTAATACTGCTCACCACAGGACAGGAGAATAAACTGAGAGACAAGTTTTGGGAAAAGCAACAGTGAATTTATCTGGAAAACCAACAAACCAAGAAAATGGTGGACTAACATCACAAAGAATCATCTTACCCGAGGTAGAATTCAGGCCTATTTTATACTTAAAATGCAGAGGGTATGGTAAATTCTTGCAAAACTCTTGGTACCAGAATCCTTTGTTCTTGCAGCTGCCCATTTAGGATAGGTTATGACATTCCTGAAATTCTTCAACAAGACAAATCTTATTCTCTGTGTTAAAAAATATTCAAAACCTAAAAGTTGAAATTACATTTTATTGGGTATTTCATTGGGAATTTTTAGGACTTCAAGCCTGGAAGGCAGCATCTCAAGTAACTGTAAGAGAACTTCTCCAGGGAGGCAAGGGGAGGAAACAGGTTATACTGAGGTCTTACAACAAGGTCTCAGGGTTTTGTTTGTGTCCTCCAAGAGTCTGTTTCCCCAGTCCTTTTAAGTTCCAGATGCTATATGGTGGGGTTAATGGTGACCTCCTACAAGAGGTTTTGTGTCATAGCCAGGTCTACTGCACCCAGAGCTCCTGACCCTGAAGCAGGCCACTGCTGGCCTGTACTTCTGTAGGAGACACTCAAACACAGTTTTTTCTAGTCTCTGGGGATTTCCTGGGTCCTGGTGTGCACAAGGTTTTGTTTGAGCCTTCCAAGCATCTCAGGCAGGTATGGGGTTTGATTCTAAACGTGACTTTGCCCCTTCTACCATCTTTCTTGGGTTTCTCCTTTTCCCTTGGACATGGGGTATATGTATATATAAATATATATATATATATATATATTCTGGGATACAACATTCTCCTGTTGATGGTTGTTCAACAGTGAGTTGCAATTCTTGAATTCTCCCAGGAGAAGATGAGTGCAAGTCCTTCTACTCTGCCATATTGTTTTCCAAGGCACAAACAAAATTTGTGCAAACCGGACCCAGGAGAAAGGAGCAGTGACCCCACAAGAGACTGACCCAGACATGCCTGTGTGTGTCCAGGAGTCACCAGCAGAGGTGTGTGTTGGCACTGGCCTGCTACATGGTTGGAGGCACTGAGTGCAGCAGTGCGTGCATGGGACATTTGAAGGAGGTCACCATTATCTTCAATTCCTCCACCATAGTTTGGCCTAAGGTCAAACAAAGAGGGAATACAGCCCCACCCATCAACAGGATATTAGAATAAAGATTTCCTGAACATGACCCTGCCCATCAGAACAAGACTCGCTTTCCCCCTCAGTCAGTCTCTCCTATCAGGAAGCTTCCATAACCCTCTTACCTTCTCCATTAGAGAGCAGACAGAATGAAAACCACAGTCATAGGAAAATAACCAAAATGATCACATGGACCACAGCTTTGTCTAACCCAAAGAAACCATGAGCCATGTCTTGTAGGGCCACCCAAGATGGACAGATTCATGGTAGAGTTCTGACTAAACATGGTCCACTGGAGAAGGGAATGGAAAACCACTTCACTATGCCTGCCTTGAGAAGTCTATGAACAGCATGAAAAGGCAAAAAATAGGACAATGGAAGATGAACTCCCTAGGTCAGTAAGTGCCCAATATGCTACTGGAGATCAATGGAGAAATAACTCCAGAAAGAATGAAGAGATAGAGCCAAAGCAAAAATGCCACCCAGCTGTGGATGTGACTGGTAATGGAAGTAAAGTCCAATCCTGTAATGAACAATATTGTGTAGGAATCTGGAAAGTTAGATCCCCGAATCAAGGCAAAGTAGAAATGGTCAAACAGGAGAAAGCAAGAGTGAATATTGACATTTTAGGAATCAGTGAACTAAAATGTATTGGAATGGGTAGATTTAACTCAGATGACCATTATATCTACTATTGTAGGCAAGAATCTCTTAGAAGAAATAGAGTAGCCATCATAGTCAACAAAAGAATCCAAGAAGTAGTACTTGGATGCAACCTCAAAAATGACAGAATGATCTGTTTCCAAGGCAAACCATTTAATATCACAGTAATCCAAGACTATGCCCTGACTAGTAATACTGATAAAGCTGAAGTTGAATGGTTCTATGAAGACCTACAAAACCTTATTGAACTAACACCCCAAAAGGATGTCCTTTTCATTATAGGGGTCTGGAATGCAAAAACAAGAGGTCAAGAGATACCTGGAATAAAAGGCAAATTTATCCTTGTAGTACAAAACAAAGCAGGTCATAGACTAATAGAGTTTTGCCAAGAGAATGCAGTGGTCATAGCAAGCACCCTCTTCCAACAACACAAGAGAAGGCTCTACACATGGACATCACCAGATGGTCAATAGCACTTTCAGATTGATTATATTCTTTGCATCCAAAGATGGAGATGCTCTATACAGTCAGCAAAAACAAGACTGTGGCTCAGATCATGAACTTCTTATTGGACAACTCAGACTTAAGTTGAAGAAAATAGGAAAAACCACTAGACAATTCAGGTATGACTCATAACCAAATCCCTTATGATTATACAGTGTAAGTGACAAATATAGTCAAGGGAATAAATCTGATGACAGAGTGCCTGAAGAATTATGGACAGAGGTTCAAGACACTGTACAGGAGGCAGTGATCAAGACCATCCCCAAGAAAAAGAAATGCAAAAAGGAAAAATGGTTGTCTGAGGAGACCATTCAAATAGCTGTGAAAAGAAGAGAAGCTAAAGGCAAAGGAGAAAGGGAAAGATATACCCATTAGAATGCAGAGTTCCAAAGAATAACAAGGAGATGTACGAAAGCTTTCCTCAGTGATCAATGCAAAGAAATAGAGGAAAACAATAGAATGGGAAAGTCTAGAGATCTCTTCAAGAAAATTAGAGATACCAAGGGAAATTTTCATGCAAAAATGGGCACAATAAAGGACAGAAATGGTATGGACCTAAAAGAAGCAGGTAATACTAAGAAAATATAGCAAGAATACACAGAAGAATTATACAAAAAAGATCTTCATGATCCATATAGCCACGATGCTGTGATCACTTACCCAGAATAAGACAATCTGGAATCCAAAGTCAAGTGGAACTTAGAAAGCATCACTATGAAGAGAGCTAGTGGAGGTCATGGATGGAATTCCAGTTGAGCTATTTCAAATCCTGAAAGATGATGCTGTGAAAGTGCTGCACTAACTATGCCAACAAACCTGGAAAACCCAGCAATGTCCACAGGACTTAAAAGTGTCAATTTTCATTCCAATCCCAAAGAAAGGCAATGCCAAAGAATGGTCAGACTGTGCACAATTGCACTCATCTCATATGCTAGCAAAGTAACGTTCAAAATTCTCCAAGCAAGGCTTCAACAATATGTTAACTGTGAACTTCCAAGTGTTCAAGCTGGTTTTGGAAAGGCAGATGAACCAGAGATCAAATTGCCAACATACACTGGATCATTGAAAAAACATGAGCATTCCAGAAAAACATCTACTTCTGCTTCATTGATCATGCCAAAACCTTTGACTGTGTGGATGGCAACATACAGTGGAAAATTCTTAAAGAGTTGGGAATATCAGACCACCTGACCTGCCTCCTGAGAAATCTGTATGCAAGTCAAGAAACAACAGTTAGAACATGGACATGGAAAAATTGACTGGTGCTAAATCAGAAAAGGATTATGTCAAGGATATATATTTTCACCCTGCTTATTTAACTTTTATTCAGAGTTCATCATGAGAAATGCCAGATTGGATGAAGCACAAGCTGAAGTCCAGATTGCCTGGAGAAATACCAGTAACCTCTGATATGCAGATGACATGACCCTTATGGCAGAAAGATAAGAAGAACTATAGAGCTTCTTGATGAAAGTGAAAGAGGAGAGTGAAAAAGTTGGCTTAAAACTCTCAACATTCAAAAAAAATCATGCCATGCAGTGTCATCACTTCATCATAATTAGATGGGGAAATAATGGAAACAATGACCAGCTTTATCTTTGGGGGGACTCAAAATTGCTGCAGATGGTGACATCAACCATGAAATAAATAGACACTTACTCCTTGGAAGAAAAGCTATTATCAACTTTTACAGCATATTAAAAAGCAGAGACATTACTTTGTAACAAAGGTCCATCTAGTCAAAACTATGGTTTTTCCAGTAGTCATGTATGGATGTGAGAGTTGGAGGATAAAGAAAGCTGAGTGTGAAAGAATTGATGCTTTTAAACTGCAGTGTTGTTGAAGACTCTTGAGAATCACTTGGACTGCAAGGAGATCCAACCAGTCCATCCTAAAAGAGATCAGTCCTGGGTGTTCATTGGAAGGAATGACGTTGAAGCTGAAACTCCAACACTTTGGCCACCTGATGTGAAGAACTGGCTCATTGGAAAAGACCCTTCAATCAAAAAAGATTGAAGGCATGAGGAAAAGGGCATGATAAAGGATGAGATGGTTGGATGGCATCACCGACTCGGTGGACATGAGTTTAAGTGAGTTCCGGGAGTTGGTGATGGACACGTAAGCCTGGCTTTAGTCCATGGGGTTGCAAAGAGTTGTTCACGACTGAATGACTGAACTATAGAACAAGTGCAGGTAGTCTGGATATCAAAAAATTCAGTTCAGTTCAGTTCAGTCTCTCAGTCATGTCTGACTCTTTGTGAACCCATGAATTACAGCATGCCAAGCCTCCCTGACCATCACCAACTTCTGGAGTTTACTCAAACTCATGACTGAGTCGGTGATGCAATCCAGCTGTCTCATCCTCTGTCGTCCCCTTCTCCTCCTGCCCCCAATCCCTCTCAGCATCAGGGTCTTTTCCAATGAGTCAACTCTTCACATGAGGTGGCCAAAGTATTGGAGTTTCAGCTTCAGCATAAGTCATTCTAATGAACACCCAGGAATGATCTCCTTTAGGATGAACTGGTTAGATCTCCTTGCAGTCCTAGGGACTCTCAAGAGTCTTCTCCAACACCACAGTTCAAAAGCATCAATTTTTCAGTGCTCAGTTTTCTTCACAGTCAAACTCTCACATCCATACATGACCACTGGAAAAACTATAGCCTTGACCAGACAGACCTTTGTTGGCAAAGTAATGTCTCTACTTTTTAATATTCTGTCTAGGCTGGTCATAACTTTCCTTCCAAAGAGTAAGTGTCTTTTAATGTCATGGCTGCAGTCACCATTTGCAGTGATTTTGGAGCCCCCCAAAAATACAGTCTGACACTGTTTCCCCATCGATTTGCCATGAAGTAATGGGACCTGCTGCCATGATCTTAGTTTTCTGAATGTTGAACTTTAAGCCAACTTTTTCACTCTCCTCTTTCACTTTCATCAAGAGGCTTTTTAGTTCCTCTTCACTTTCTGCCATAAGGGTGCTGTCATCTGCATATCTGCGGTTATTGATATTTCTCCAGGCAATCTTGATTCCAGTTTGTGCTTCTTCCAGCCCAGCATTTCTCATGATATACTCTGCATATAAGTTAAATAAGCAGGGTGACAATATACAGCCTTGATGCACTCCTTTTCCTGTTTGGAACCAGTCTGTTGTTCCATGTGCAGTTCTAACTGTTGCTTCCTGACCTGCACATAAGTTTCTCAAGAGGTGGGTCAGGTGGTCTGGTATTCCCATCTCTTTCGGAATTTTCCACAGTTTACTGGGATCCACACAGTCAAAGACTTTGAGATAGGCAATAAGGCAGAAATAGACGTTTTTTTCTGGAACTCTCTTGCTTTTTTTTGATGATCCATTGGATGTTGGCAATTTGATCTCTGGTTCCTCTGCCTTTCCAAAACCAGCGTGAACATCTGGAAGTTCACAGTTCACATATTGCTGAAGCTTGGCTTGGAGAATTTTGAGCATTACTTTACTAGGTTGTGAGATGAGTGCAATTGTGCAGTAGTTTGAGCATTCTTTGGCATTGTCTTTCTTTGGGATTGGAATGAAAACTTACCTTTTCCAGTCCTGTGGCCACTGTTGAGTTTTCCAAATTTGCTGGCATATTGAATGCAGCACTTTCACAGCATTGTCTTTCAGGACTTGAAACAGTTCAACTGGAATTCCATCACTTCCATTAGCTTTCTTCGTAGCGATACTTCCTAAGGCCCACTTGACTTCACATTCCAGGATGTCTGGCTCTAGGTGAGTGATCACACCATTTTGATTATCTGGGTCATGAAGATCTTTTTTGTGCAGTTTTTCTGTGTATTCTTGCCACCTCTTCTTAATATCTTATGCTTTTGTTAGGACCATACCATTTCTGTCCTTTATCAAGCCCATCTTTACATGGAAATTTCCCTTAGTATCTCTAATTTTCTTGAAGAGATCTCTCATCTTTCCCATTCTGTTATTTTCTGCTATTTCTTTGCATTGATCACTGAGGAAGGCTTTCTTATCTCTCCTTGCTCTTCTTTGCAATCAAATTGGAATATCTTTCCTTTTCTCCTTTGCTTTTCACTTCTCTTCTTTTCAAAAGATTATTGTTAAAGCTAACCAGATATCCTATGTTAAGGTATTTAGAACTTTTCCACTTATGGGTTAATGTAAGTGTCTGGGCTCACTGAAATCATTCCTTTCCTATGCATCTCAGGTATCCTGGGCCACATTTCTATGTTTTGTATTGTTTTTCTCATCCTGAGGTCCCTTGGGCCTCACTGTAGGAGTGGTTGCAGTCCTGATGGCTGCTAGATTTCAGATATTCTTTTTCCTTTCTGAGTACCCTTACAAACTTGCATTGGAGAGCTGGAACTGCAGATGCCTGTGACATCCTTGTTTATTGATATGGCAGGAAATGCTCCATTTCTCATCTGCTCTGCAGCTTTTCTCTCCATACAGAAGGAAAAGTGTTCTATCCTTAAAGGTCATAGCCTTAAAAATGGGCTATCCTATATGTTTTTGGCTTTAGACAACATTCTTAACTCATAGCTAAAGCAATAGAATACAAAGGTTAAAATAAAAGAAACAATTCCAATACAGAGTCAAATTTGTTCTTCATGTTACAGTATGTTTTCCATGAAACAAAGAGAAATATAAAAATTACATTCTTATGCCATATGTAGTAGTGGACCTTTGGGAATAAGTCTTATTTTAATCTTATCAGCTCTTTGCTTGAACATTATACTTGAATCAGTGCAATTACTTCTGATGTGTATTTCATAAAGCTATGGTCAATTTTATCAAGAAGTTATAATAATAATTATAATTATTTAGCAAGCATTCCATCTAAAAGAATTATCAATCTAAAGATTTATCTCAATCAGAAAATATCATGCTTTTTATATATTCATATTTCTGTTTATCTCACTCATTGTCATGCAGATTCCCTGGAGTTAGAGACATGTTCATTTTTGTTTACCATGGTATTGTAATCTTAAGGGTTAATTTTTAATCCATACTGCTGCTTTTGTTACTAATGACATACATAATGGTCTGCCTTAGGGAGCCCTAACCACCCCCTTCTGCCTGACCCTTGGGTTAGGTTCCCTTTGTTTGGCTCATAAGGAGATAGCCTGACCCTGTCCACCTGTGAAAGAGGGACCATAAGCATGTGAAAATAACACATCCCCTTGCCTGAAGCTTCCCATTCTAGGAGATATTAGCAAAAATTAAATGGTCTTGTTACTTTGTTTCCTCATCTTTCCTCATCTTGGATCCATAAAAGAACCTGGCATCTAGGCCCCGACAATATGGTTATTTTGAGGCTCTTGCCCGCTATCTTCTAGGTTGGTTGGCTTTCCGAATAAAGTCATCTTCCTTGCCTCAACACCTCATCTCAGATTTATTGGCATATTGTGCAGCTGGCAGAGTGAGCTTGGACTTGGTAACCATATCTCCAGTGTCAGGCCCAGGGGAAAAATAACTAAATATGAATTAATGGATAAATGACTAATGCAATAGAATCTGGAAATGATTAGAAATTGAGTATTTGGAAAACTGTTTCTCACTTACTCTTTCTTTCTTAGATTCTATTTGATTCACTGCTTTCTTTCTCTTTAAGCCAATCTCACTTTTTCTGTGTGCACATAGCCTGAAATAGTTTCTGCAAAATCCCTGAGCTTACATAATCTGAAATCAATCCTCTTTCAAAGATAACTGACCATCTCTCAGACCCAATTCCAAATTTCTAGAAGACAGTCTGATAAATTATTATGGATTAGTGTTTATTCACTAACAAGGTAGATGACCAAGTAAGCAAGATCATATGTCACTAACTTGATTATTGGGGATATATCCCTATTTGATTAGAGGCTATCTCAGCAGTATCTTTTACAATATATTTGCTGATAAAGGATAGTCACTGTTATATTAGACTTTAATGTGGTTGTTAGATATTTATTGATGACAAAAATAATGTGGATGTTTTAAACCATGAACAACCCCATCCCATTTTTTTTTTCCCATGCCCAGCTCCTGGTTAGTGAGATCTATGCTTCTGTCCCTTGAATATGGACTTTGTAACCAATAGAATAAAGCATTGGTGAAACGCCAGACCAGTTAATGACTTCCAATTTTAAGGAACTGGCATTTTCCTTTCCATATTCTATGCTCAGTTATTAACACATAATTTACTTGCATTTAATTATCATGTATACACTGATTTTACTTTATTCAAGTACATAATCACTTCTATTCTGGCTTGCTACAAATATTCATATGAATTTAATTGTTTGGTAAAGGAAAAATTAGATTTTTTAAATTTTTAACAAAGATCTCAAAAAATGCAAATAAGAATGCAATAATGGTGATTTTTCTCAGTTATGTTTTGGAGCATGCCCAATTGTAACAGAAGATGTTTAACTGTGTCTTTTACATGATAAATATTCTTAATGATTATTGATACAGCAGAATGTCTTTAATTATATTTTTAGCAAAGTTTTGAAACTGAAACAATCATTTGGTGTATCTTTACAGGTTGACAGATTGATTAATTATACAGGCAGCTTGTGCACTTGTGGTTTTAACCAATAAAAGTGAGAGCACACTTCAAGTACATGGAGCAAAAATAGAAAAGAAATCCAGTCTTAAATCAGGTCTTTAAAATAGTCTTAAAACAGGTCCTTAAATCCAGTCTTTGAAACAGATAACTAAGGAAAACTGAGGAATTATGTTAAACATTGGTAGGGGGAGGTGGAAGGAGTTTGGTGTATTAAATGGTTGCCATTACAGGTGAACAGCAAGAATAAAATTTGATAACTCTTTCAGTTCAGTACAGTATAGTTTAGTTGCTCAGTTGTCGACGCTTTTGACCTGATGGACTGACAGTCTTCCCTGTCCATCACCAACACTGGGAGCTTACTCAAATTCATGTCCATTGAGTTTGTGATACCAACCATCTCATCCTCTGTCACACCCTTCTCCTCCACCTTCAATATTTCATAGCATCAAGGTCTTTTCAAATGAGTCACTTCTTCACATCATGTGACCAAAGTATTGGAGTTTCAGCTTCAGCATCAGTTCTTCAAAGAATATTCAGGATTGATTTTCTCTAGGATGGACTGGTTGGATCTCCTTGCAGGCCAAGGGACTTGCAAGAGTCTTTTCCAACACCACAGTTCAAAAGCAACAATTCGTCAGTGCTCAGCTTTCTTTAGAGTTCAACTCTCACATCCACACATGACTACTGGAAAAATCATAGCTTTCACTAGATGGAACTTAGTTGGCAAAGTAATGCCTCTGCTTTTTAACATCCTGTAAGGCTGATCAAGACTTTTCTTCCCAGGAGCAAGTATCTATTAATTTCATGTCTGCAGTCATCATCTGCAGTGATTTGGAGCCAAAAATATAAAAACAAATAAATAAAAATAAAGCCTGCCACTGTTTCCATTGTTTCCCCATCTATTTGCCTTGAAGTGATGGGACCAGATGCTATAATCTTAGTTTTCTGAATGTTGAGTCTTAACCCAACATTTTCACTCTCCTCTTACACTTACATTAAGAGACTCTTTAGTTCTTCTTCACTTTCTGCCATGACAGTGGTGTCATCTGCATATCTGAGGTTATTGATATTTCTCCTGGCAATAATGATTCCAGCTTGTGCTTCATCCAGCCCAGCATTTCTCATGATGTACTCTGCATATAAGTTAAACAAGCAGGGCAACAACATACAGCCTCGACGTACTCCTTTCCCTATTTGGAGCCAGTCTGTAGTTCCAGGTCCAATTCTAACTGTTGCTTCTTGACACATTTCTCAGTGGCAGGTAGGTGGTCTAGTATTCCCAACTTTTTAAGAAATTTCCATGGTTTGTTGTGATCCACAACAAAGGTTTTGTCAGTTAATAAAGCAGAAATAGATGCTTCTCTAGAACTCTCTTGCTTTTTCAATGATCCAACGGATGTTGGCAATTTGATCTCTGGTTCCTCTGCCTTTTCTAAATCCAGCTTGGACATCTGGAAGCTCACAGTTCACATATTGCTGAAGACTGGCTTGGGGAATTTTGAGCATTACTTTTCTAGGATGTGAGATGAATGAAATTGTGTGGTAGTTTGACCATTCTTTGGCAATGTCTTTTTTTGGAATTGGAGTGAAAATTGACTTTTCCAGTCCTGTGGCCACTGCTGAGTTTTCCAGATTTGCTGGCATATTGAGTACAGCACTTTCACGGCATCATCGTTTAGGATTTGAAATAGCTCAACTGGAATTCCATCACCCCCAGTGGATTTGTATATAGTGAAGCTTCCTACCACCCACTTGACTTCACACTCCAGGATGTCTGGCACTAGGTTTGTGATGACACCATCATTATTATCTGGATGCAGATCTTTTTTGTAGAGTTCTTCTGTGTATTCTTGCCACCTTTTCTTAGTATCTTCTGCTTCTGTTAGGTCCATACCATTTCTGTCCTTTATTGTGTCCATCTTTACATGAGATGTTCCCTTGGTACCTCTAATTTCCTTGAAGAAATCTCTAGTCTTCCCCATTCTATTGTTTTCCTCTATCTCTTTACATTGATAGCTGAGGAAGTCTTTCTTATCTCTCCTTGTTCCTCTGTGGAAATCTGCATTCAAATGGATATATATTTTCCTTTTCTCCTTTGCCTTTTGCTTTTCTTTTTTTCATAGCTACTTGTAAGGCCTCCTCAGACAACTGTTTTTCCTTTTTAAATTTCTTTTTCTTGGAGATGGTCTTGATCACTGCCTTTTGTACAATAGAAATCTCCTTCCATAGTTCTTCATGTACTCTGTCTATCAGATCTCATCTCTTGAATCTATTTGCTACTTCCACTGTATAATCATAAGGTATTTTATTTAGGTCATACCTGATTGATCTAGTGGTTTTCCCTACTTTCTTCTATTTAAGTCTGAATTTTGCAATAAGGAGTTCATGATATAAGCTATAGTCAGCTCCCAGCCTTTTTTTTTTTTTTGACTGACTGTATAGACTGTATTCCCCTTGTCCAAGGTCAGAGAACTCCAGAAGATGGCAGGTGCTGGGATGGAGGCTGCATGGTGCTGGAGTGACTTTGAGGAGATACCTCAAGTATAAGGGCAAAGGAGAAGCTCCAGCAAGACAGTAGGAGGGGCAAAATCATGTTTAGAATCAAACCTGATACCCGCCAGAGACGTTCAGAGTGCTCAAACAAACCTTGTGCACACCAGGACCCAGAGACCCACAGAGACTGACACAGAACTGTGTTTGAGCATCTCCTGTAGAGGTACGGGTCAGCAATGGATTGTTGCAGGAGCAGGGGCTCTGGGTGCAGTAGACCTGGCTATGGCATAAGCCCTCTTGGAGGAGGTCACCGTTAACCCCACCATAGAGATGCCAGAATTTACACAGGACTGGGAAACAGACTCTTAGATGGCACAAACAAAACCTCTGTGCACCAGGACCCAGGAGAAAGGAGCAGTGACTCCAAAAGTGACTGACCCAGACTTACCCACGTGTTTCCAGGAGTCGCTAGCGGAGACATGGGTCTGCAGTGGCCTGCTGCAGGGTTGGAGGCACTGAGTGCAGCAGTGTGTGCATGGGACCTTTTGAAGGAGGTTGCCATTATCTTCATTATCCCCACCATAGTTTGACCTCTGGCCAAACAAAAGAGAGGGAACACAGCCCTGCCCATCAACAGAAATTTGGATTAACGATTTACTGAGCATGGGCCTGACCATCAGAACAAGCCTCGATTTCCCCCTCAGTCAGTCTTTCCCATCAGAAAGCTTCCATAAGCCTCTTATCCTTCTCCATCAGAGGACAGACAGAATGAAAACCACAGTCACAGATAACTAACCAATCTGATCACATGGACCACAGCCTTGTCTAACTCAATGAAACTATGAGCCATGCCCTGTAGGGCCACCCAAGACACGCAGGTCATGGTGGAGAGGTCTGACAAAACATGGTCCACTGGAGAAGGGAATGGCAAACCTCTTCAGTATTCTAGCCTTGAAAACCCCATGAACAGTATGAAAAGGCAAAAAAATAGGACCCTGAAAGATGAAATCCCCAGGATAACAGGTGCCCAATATGCTACTAGAGATCAGTGGAGAAATAACTCCAGAAAGAATGAAGGGATGGAGCCAAAGCAAAAACAATACCCAGTTGTGGATGTGACTGGTAATAGAAGCAAGGTTCAATGCTGTAAAGAGCAATATTGCATAGGAACCTGGAATGTTAGGTCCATGAATCAAGGCAAATTGGAAGTGATCAAATAGGAGATGGCAAGAGTGAAAATTGACATTCTAGTAATCAGCGAACTAAAATTGACTGGAATGTGTGAATTTAACTCAGAAGACCATTATATCTACAACTAGGGACTAAAATCCCTTAGAAGAAATGGAATAGCCATCATAGTCAACAAAAGATTCCAAAAAGCAGTACTTGGATGCAACCTCAAAAATGACAGAATGATCTCTGTTCATTTCCAAGGCAAACATTTAATATCACAGTAACCCAAGTCTATGCCCTGACCAGTAATGCTGAAGAAGCTGAAGCTGAATGGTTCTATGAAGATCTACAAGATTTTATACAACTAAGATGTCCTTTTCATTATAGAGGACTGGAATGCAAAAGTAGGAAGCCAAGAAATACCTGGAGTAACAAGCAAATTGGCCTTGAAGTACAGAATGAAGCAGGGCAAATGCTAATAGAGTTTTGCTAAGAGAACATACTAGTTATAGCAAGCACCCTCTTCCAACAAAACAAGAGAAGACTCTACACATGGACATCACCAAATGGTCAATACCGATATCAGATTGATTATATTCTTGGAAGCCAAAGATGGAGAAGCTCTATACAGTCAGCTCTCTCAGCAGAGCACTGTAGCTGAAAAACTTGTATACACCAATGTGTATAGTAATTATGTTATAAATTTACTACTTCTACCAAATTTCATGACTCTGAATATATGATTACTATTTACAGAAAACACAATAAAATTAAACTCATTTTATATTCCATTTCAAAGTTTTATCAGAGGAGTGAAGGAGATTGTTATGCTGTTTAGTGATAGAGTTTTCCACCTTCACCTGCTTATACAAGTTGGGCATATTTTTAAACAGGCATTTGCAAAACGACAATGTCCCCCTTTTCAAATGTCTCTTTCCACATCTCATAAGTTAAGTGGACAGAAGATGATAGATACAGTCTTATTTACTTTGAGGTTGTTCTCTGTTTGTTGAGGTTGGTAAGAATTAACACAACACTTAGGACTAAGAGTCATAATCAGAAATCAGCCTAAATTTACAGTTCAGATTGAATGCTAATACAATGAGGGAAAGACTGTTTTTCATTAGAATGGATATTACCAAAATTAGAACTAACAAAAGCAAAATTGCAGAAGTTGCAAATATTCTAGGGAAGAACTACAAAAGCAAAACTCTGTACCATAAGATGAACACTATGATAATGGATTCTAATAAACTTTAAATACTCTATTAAAAGAAAATATAAAATTTAACTTTCATTCCAATACCTGAAAAGCTAAAAAGAAAGGATAAGATGTTATGACAAGATACCATTGCACATTTTAATACTTTTTTTTAAAGGCCATGGATTGATTTTATGTATTTCCTAGTATTCATAATTCTGTTTAAATACAAGGTGAATCCTACAGACTAATGTCCAAAGAGACATGCTGCGCTGTGCTTAGTTGCTCAGTTGTTTCTGACTTTTTGAAACACCATTAACTGTAGCCTTCCACGCTCCTCTGTCCATAGGTATTCTACAGGCAAGAATATTGAAGTGGGTTTCCATGCCCTCCTCCAGGGGATCTCCCCAACCCAGAGATTGAATCTAGGTCTCCCACATTGCAGGCGGGTTCTTTACCCTCTGAGTAACCAAGAAAGCTCATGAATACTGGAGCAGGTAGCCTATCTCATTGGAGAAGGCAATGGCAACCCACTCCAGTAGTCTTGCCTGGAAAATCCCATGGACAGAGGAGTCTGGTAGGCTGCAGTCCATGGGGTCGCTTCAAGTCAGGCACGACTGAGCAACTTCACTTTCACTTTTCACTTTCCTGCATTGGAGAAGGAAATGGCAACCCACTCCAGTGTTCTTGCCTGGAGAATTCCAGGGATTGGGGGAGACTGGTGGGCTGCCGTCTATGGGGTTGCACAGAGTCAGACACGACTGAAGCGACTTAGCAGCAGCAGCAGCAGCAGCAGCAGCAACAGCCTATCTCATCTCCAGGGGATCTTCCTAACCCAGGGATCGAATTGGGGTATCCTGCATTGCAGGTGGATTTTTTTTTTTTTTTTTTTTTTTAACTAGCTGAGCTACCAGGGAAGTTCCCCTCCCCCTTAAAGAGACATGTGAAGTTATTATTTATGCAGGTGAAATAAACAATAAAACCTTCACATTAAAATTAAACTTCAAAATAATAACTTCTGAATAAATAGGTTCTAAGTAATATTTTTAGAGAAGGCAATGGCGCCCCACTCCAGTACTCCTGCCTGGAAAATCCCATGGCTGGAGGAGTCTGGTAGGCTGTAGTCCATGGGGTCACTAAGAGTCGGACACGACTGAGCGACCTCACTTTCACTTTTCACTTTCATGCATTGGAGAAGGAAATGGCAACCCACTTCAGTGTTCTTGCCTGGAGAATCCCAGGGATGGGGGAGCCTGGTGGGCTGCCGTCTATGAGGTCGCAGAGTCGGACACGACTGAAGTGACTTAGCAGCAAGTAATATTTTTAATCTTTCTGTGTTAATATGTATTTAAATCATATTTTAAAACAGGTGATGCCAGAGACATAAGATTTGTAATAACAATATAAATTTAAATTGGTTTCCGTGTCAGGGATCAATTATGGACTTTCAGCATTATTTATAATATAAAGGTTCTAAACTATGCCATACAAGTGCTAGCTATAGTAGTGGTATGGCATAATATGGAATTACATTTCTTGAATAGGTTAGTCTTACATAATATTCAATTGAATATGCTTATTTCTCTTCCATTTATTTATTTATTTAAAAAAAATTCTCCTTCCCAAGAAATTAAGGTTTTATTTATAGACATTGCAATAAAAATTCTGGAATTGTTCATTAACCTTTAAAGAATTTACAAAGATTTGGACAATAAGATTTGGACAATTTGGGATTTAATTGAGATTTTTTTAAGGAAACTTGTGACGTGAATCATATTTATTTTATAACTGGCCAATAGGGAAAAAGGTGGTCTGAATATAATACGCTATGATGTTAACACAGCATTTGACATAGTCATTCTTATAAAATGTTAGTATATATGGACTTATATAGTCTGAATGAAAGCAGACTTAAGTATCTTTTTGAAAAAAGGAAACAACATAATATGATTTAATAAAATAGAAGCAATCAAGGAGAAGGTCTTGAGTAAGAGGCACAGAATTCTCTTTCTATCTTTATATTATTAAATGTTTGGAGGAAGTTATAGTAGGGAAGTCCTCATATTTTTCTAATAGCACAAAGCTAAATGAGTTCTTAAGCGAAGAATAAAGTTGAAAATCATGTTTCCATAAAGGAATGAAATGTTAGAAATTTAGGAATTTGACTCTCACAAGAATATATTTAAAGTCTTATAATATTGTTAATAAAGATACAAAAGTATTTCATCAAAATATCTTGCACGTTATATTGTTCTAAGGTAAAAATATGAATATCTCAGGGGAAAAAAAAAAGCAAAGAAAGCAAAGTAATAAATATGATCAAATTTGTTTGGGCAATGATTCACACCAAGTATGTGTGAAAACTTTTTAGTCACATTGCACAACAGAATTTTTATTGTGGTAAAAACTATATAATGCAAAATTTATTGCCTTTACCATTTTGATGTGTACTGTTCAGTAGTGTTAAATATATTCATACTATTCTGAAACAGGTCTCCAGTATTCTTTTCTACTTGCAAAATGAAACAGCCTTCTTTTCCCCCCCTCTCCACCTAGACTTTGGTAACCATTATTCTACCTTCTCTTTATGTGATTTATTTAGCTATTTCATAGGTAAATTAAATAGTTGTTTTTTTTTTAATAACTCATATAGAAATCTATAAATGTAGCATCTCATATATATTTAATAATATAACTCCTTTCCCAGAAACACATTCAAAAATCACTAGCAGAAGAGAATGTATAGAACACTGTGCTGAGGAACACTCAACTATTATTTATAGAGCAATCAGTCAGTTCAGTCACTCAATCTTGTCCGACTCTTTGCGATCCCATGCAGTACAGCACGTCAGGTTTCCCTGTTCTTCACCAACTCCCAGAGATTGATCAAATTCATGTCCATTGAGTTGGTGATGAAATTCAACCACCTCATCTTTTGTTGTCCCCTTCAATACCTTCCATCAATCTTTCTCAGTATCAATGAGACTGTTCTTCACATCAGGTGGCCAAAGTATTGGAGCTTCAGTTTCAGCATCAGTTCTCCAAATGAATATTCAGGACTCATTTCCTTTAT
This sequence comes from Muntiacus reevesi, assembly GCF_963930625.1. Classification (NCBI taxonomy): domain Eukaryota; kingdom Metazoa; phylum Chordata; class Mammalia; order Artiodactyla; family Cervidae; genus Muntiacus; species Muntiacus reevesi. The sequence continues at coordinate 35,873,834 of NC_089259.1, read as the reverse complement.
AGATTGGTTTGATTTCCTTGCAGTCCTAGGGACTCCCAAGAGTCTCCTTCAACACAACAGTACAAGAGCACTAATTCTTCAGCTCTAAGTATTCTTTATAGTCCAAATATCACATCCATACATGAATACTGGAAAAACCATAGCTTTGTATATACACACCTTGGTCAGCAAAGTAATGTCTCTGCTTTTTAATATGTTGTCTATGTTGGCCGTAACTTTTCTTCCAAGAAGCAAGTGTCTTTTAACTTCAAGACCACAGTCACCATCTACAGTGATTTTGGAGCCCCCCAAAATAAAGTCAGTCACTGTTTCCATCGTTTCCCATTCTATTTCCCATGAGGTGATGGGACCAGATGCCATGAACTTGTTTTCTGAATGTTAAGCTTTAAGCCAACTTTTTCACTCTTCTTTTCCACTTTCATAAAGAGGCTCTTTAGTTCTTCTTCACTTTCTGCCATAAAGGTGGTATCATCTACATATCTGAGGTTATTGGTATTTCTCCCGTCAATCTTGATTCCAGCTTGTGCTTCTTCCAGCCCAGCGTTTCTCATGATGTACTCTGCATATAAGTTAAACAAGCAGGGTGACAATATACAGCTTTGATGTACTCCTTTCCCTATTTGGAACCAGTCTGTTGTTCCATGTCCAGTTCTAACTGTTGCTTCCTGATCTGCACACAGGTTCCTCAAGAGGCAGGTCAGGTGGTTTGGTATTCCCATCTCTTTCAGAATTTTCCACAGTTTATTGTGATCCACACAGTCAAAGGCTTTGGCATAGTCATTAAAGCAAAAAGAGATATTTCTCTTGAACTCTCTTAGTTTTTTGATGATCCATCGAATGTTGGCAACTTGATCTCTGGTTCCTCTGCCTTTTCTAAAACCAGCTTGAACATCTGGAGTTCATAGTTCACGTATTGCTAAAGCATGGCTTTGAGAATTTTGAGCATTACTTTACTAGCGTGTGAGATGAGTGCAATTGCGCAGTAGTTTGATCATTTTGGGGATTGCCTTTCTTTGGGATTGGAATAAAAACTGAGCTTTTCCAGTCCTGTGGCCACTGCGAGTTTTCCAAATTTGCTGGCATTTGCTGGCACTTTCACAGCATCATCTTCTAGGATTTGAAATAGCTCAACTGGAATTTCATCACCTCCACTAGCTTTGTTCCTAGTGATGTTTTCTAAGGCCCACTTGACTTCACATTCCAGGATGTCTGGCTCTAGGTGAGTGATCACACCATTGTGATTATCTGGGTCGTGAAGATATTTATTGTACAGTTCTGTGTATTCTTACCACCTCTTCTTAATATCTTCTGCTTCTGTTAGGACCATATAATTTATGTCCTTTATCAAGCCCATCTTTACATGAAATGTTCCCTTGGTATCTCTAATTTTCTTGAAGAGATCTCTAGTCTTTCCCATTCTGTTGTTTTCCTCTGTTTCTTTGCACTGATTGCTGAGGAAGGCTTTCTTATCTCCCCTTGCTATTCTTTGGAACTCTGCATTCTAATGGGAATATCTTTCCTTTTCTCCTTTGCTTTTTGCTTCGTTCTTCTCACAGTTATTTGTAAGGCCTCCTCAGACAACCATTTAGCCTTTTTGTATTTCTTTTCCAAGGGAATGGTCTTGATCCTTGTCTCCTGTACAATGTTACGAACCTCCATCTATATTTCTTCAAGCACTCTGTCTATCAGATTTAGTCCCTTAAATCTGTTTATCACTTCCACTGTACAATCATAAGGGATTCGACTTAATTCATACCTGAATGGTCTAGTGGTTTTCCCTACTGTCTTCAATTTAATTCTGAATTTGGCAATAAGGAGTTGATGATCTGAGACACAGTCAGCTCCCGGTCTTATTTTTGCTGACTGTATAGAGCTTCTCCATCTTTGTCTGAAAGGAATATAATCAATCTGATTTCGGTGATGACCATCTGGTGATGTCCAAGTGGAGAATCTTCTCTTGTGTTGTTGGAAGAGGGTGTTTGCATTCTACTGGCAAAACTCTATTAGCCTTTGACCTGTTTCATTCCATACTCCAAGGCCAAATTTGCCTGTTACTCCAGGTGTTTCTTGACTTTCTACTTTTGCATTCCAGTCCCCTATAATGAAAAGGACATACTTTTTGGGTGTTAGTTCTAAAAGGTCTTGTAGGTCTTCATAGAACCGTTCAACTTCAGCTTCTTCAGCGTTCCTGGTTGGGGCACAGGCATGGGTCACCATGGTATTGAATGGTTTGCCTTGGAAATGAACAGAGATCATTCTGTCATTTTTGAGATTGCATCCAAGTACTGCATTTTGGACTCTTTTGTTGACCATGATGGCTACTCCATTTCTTCTAAGGGATTCCTCCCCACAGTAGTAGATATAATGGTCATCTGAGTTAAATTCACCCATTCCAATGCATTTTAGTTCACTGATTCCTAGAATGTCGACATTCACTCTTGCCATCTCCTGTTTAACCACTTCCAATTTGCCTTGATTCATGGACCTAACATTCCAGGTTCCTATGCAATATTGCTCTTTACAGCATCAGACCTTGCTTCTATCACCAGTCCCTTCCACAACTGGGTATTGTTTTTGCTTTGGCTCCATCCCTTCATTCTTTCTGGAGTTATTTCTCCACTGATCTCCAGTAGCATATTTGGCACCTACTGACCTGGGTAGTTCCTCTTTCAGTATCCTATAATTTTCCTTTTCATACTGTTCATGGGGTTCTCAAGGCAAGAATACTGAAGTGGTTTGCCATTAACTTCTCCAGTGGACCACATTCTGTCAGACCTCTCCACCATGGCCCGTCCTTGCATGTCCCCACACGGCATGGCTTAGTTTCATTGAGTCAGACAAGGCTGTGGTCCGTATGATCAGATTGGCTAGTTTTCTGTGATTATAGTTTTAGTGAGTCTGCCTTCTGATGTCCTCTTGCAATACCTACCATCTTGCTTGGATTTCTCTTACCTTGGATATGGGGTATCTCTTCACTTCTGTTGCTCCAGCAGAAACTTAGGAAATATATAAATCCAGAGAAAACTTTCATTGAGTCAGAAATGCAGATTTCAAATTAATAAAAAGAAATCAAAACTCCTAAAATAATATGACATTTTCCCGAAATTTGAAGTAGAAGTTTATATGACTTAATATATATCATAGAAGAGATTGCTAATCAGAAATAAAATTAGATTAATGACTTGTTAAGATTATCTGAAGTTATTATATATGATTCTAGATCTTAAATTTAAAAGAAAGATACCAATGGCGATGGAATAAGATGGCAGCATATTAAGAGGTTAGATCACCTCCCCCTCCACAAATATATCAAAACTTTATCTGAATATGGAGCCACACCTACAGAACAACTTCTGAATGCTAGCAGAAGACTTAAAGCTTCCAAAAAGGCAAGCAAATCTCCTTAGAATTATAGGGTTAAAGATAAAGATAAAAAAGAAAAAGAGAGACAAAGGATTTCAGAACAGGGACATGTGCTCCAGGGAGGAATTTGTGAAGGGGGGGAATTTTCCACACACTCAGAAAGCACCTCACAGGCTGGATTGGGGGGAGCTTTGGAACATCAGAAGGAAGCTCAATGGCAGGTACTCAGAAGGCAAAACAGAAAATTCACCACGTGATCATTGCCAAATAGCACTTCCCAGGCAAGAAGTGGTTCACATACCTTCATCAGCAATAGAGGGTGGAGGTGGGGTGCTGAGACAAGGATTTCTGACCTCATGGAAGGGACCTAGGTTGGCTGCCATGAGGATGCTCTGAGGAAGCTAGTGCAAGAGATGGGGGAGTCTAGGGGAAAAAGCTAGGTGTCCAGAGAGACAGGAAGTCATTGTCATCCAGGACACTCTCATACCACATGTTCACAGACAGTGTCTGAGTGTCCACCCTCCATAAAAGCCGGCAAAACTGATCAGAATCCCAGTGCAAAGAATTAAATGCAACTGTAGTTTAGAATCCCAGAAGGGGAAACATAAGCTACGTGAGCCACAGCCACTGCTGAAGCAAGCAAAAGTACCTGAGGCAATGAGCAAAACACTACTGATGCAGTCCAGCCCAGAGATGGCAGCTACAACCAGGCTCTGAGCAGGGACTGTCCACATCTCGCTGGGAACAGGCTCTTCCTAGTGACTCACAATCTGCACAATCTGGGGTTAATTCCTCTGGGAGAATGCATGACACAGCTCAGACTGTAACAACAACTGGCGGGTGTCCACCTACACAGGCACTCCCTGGTACATCCCAACTGTGGTTGCCACACCCTCCTTCTCCATATCTGTACTAAGCAAGTGAGCCTAATAAGCCTCAGCCTTCACTCCCTCGCGTCTGTGTGAAAAACAGTCATAAGAGGTGGACCTACAAGCAGAGCCAGGCGCCAAATTAAAGCAGAACACCAGGGGATGTGGCAACAAAGAAGAGAAAGGGAATAGCTCCAGCAGCTTCAGGTGCAGTAGATTAAATATCCACAATTAGCCTGAGATGGTGGATTTTAAGGGCAACTGTAGACTTTGAGAATGAGTACAAGCTGGAGTGAGTACAAGTCAGCATAAGATCTGAGACTGAGAAGACCTCATACTGCGCATAACAGGTCCAGAAACCTTCCTAGAAATATTGGAGAACATTGGTGTGATTTTCTTTTGGTGTTCTGAGTTGTTGAGTGTTGCTTTCACCAATAATCTCGGGGCTTTGTTTTCTGTGCTGAATGGCTTCTGAGGTCTTGGTGCTACAGTGATGAGTTGGGTTGAGCCCCTGAAGTGGGAGAACAAAGTCAAGCACTTTGAATCACCAGAGAACTCCCAATCCCATGGAACATTAATTGACAAGAACTCTCCAAAAGGCCTCCATCTCAACACTAAAACCAGGTCCCACCCATAGACCAACAAGCTCCAGTGCCAGATATCCCATGCTAATTCTTTAGCAAATCAAGAGCATAAGCCTGCACATTACCAGACAACTTGCCCAAGCCATACCAAACCCATAGACACCCCCAAACATACTACTGAATATGACATTGCCTTTCAGAGAGACAAGATTCAGTTCCATCCACCAGAACACAGGCACAAGTCCCCCCAGACAGGAAACCTTCACAAGGCAATGGTCCAATCCCACCCATGTGGAGTCAACTTAAGAATTAAGAGGAACTATGACCTTCCAACCTACAGAAAGGGGACCTTAAACACAGTAAATTGATAAGATGAAAAGACAGAGAAACCTTCAGCAGATGCAGGAACATGGTAAAAACCCATAAGACTAAACAAATGAAGAAGAAATAGGCAGTCTATCTGAAAGAGAATTCAAAATAATGATAGTAAAGATGATCCAAAATCTTGGAAATACAGATTGGAGGTACAGATAAATAGACTGGAGGCCTGGGTCGAAAAGATTTTTAACAATAAACATCATTAAATGTTTAACAATGACAAAAAAATTAAAGAATAAACAATTAGCAATTAACAACACAAAAACTGAAATTAGGAATACACTAGAGGGAAAATTCAGAGTAACTGAAGCAGAAGAATGAATAAGGGTGCTGGAAGTTAGAATGGTAGAAATAACTGAAAGAGAGCAGAATAAAAAGAAATGAGAGCAGTCTTAGAGACCTCTGGGACATTAAATGTAACATGAGAATCATAGGGCTCTCAGGGGAAGAAGTCAAAATAAAGGACAGGAGAAAACGTTGAGAGGATTATAGTTGAAAACTTCCCTAACATGGTAAAGGAAATAGCCACCCAAGTCCAGGAAGGTCAGAGAGTCCTATTCAGGATAAACCCAAGGAGAAATATGCCAAGACATATACTAATCAAACTAGTGAAAACTAAGCATAAAGAACAAATATTCAAAGCAGCAAGAGAAAAGCAACAAATAACATACAAGGGGATCCCCTAAGGCTACCAGCTGATCTTTCAATAGAAACTCTGCAGGCCAGAAGGGAGTGGTAAGATATACTTAAAGTGACAAAATGAAAGAAACCTATAACCAAGATTACTCTATCCAGCAAGGATCTCATTCAGATTCTAAGAAGTCAAAAGTTTTACAGACAAATGACAGCTTAGCGAATTCAGCACCACCGAACCAGCTTTACAACATATGCTAAAGGTAATTCTTTAGACAGAAAACAAAAGAGAAAGGAAATATCTACAAAAACAAAGTTAAAACAATAAATTAAATGATAATAGGATCATACATATCAATTATTACCTTAAGTATAAATGGAATAAATTTTCCAACCAAAAGAGACAGGTTGGCTGAATGGATGGATACAAAAACAAGACACCTGTATTTGCTGTCTACAAGAGAATCACCTCAGACCTAGGGACACAAATAGACTGAAATTGAAGGGTTGGAAAATGATATTCCATGCAAATGGAAATCAAAAGAAAGAAGGAATAGCAATACTCATATTAGATAAAATAGACTTAAAAAAAGATTGCTACTAGAGACAAAGAAGGACAGCACATAATGATCAAAGGATAAATCTATGAAGAAGACAAAACAACTAAAAATATATACGCACCCAACATAGGAGCACTGCAAAAAATAAGGCAAGTACTAATATCTATTAGAGGGGAAATTAGCAGTAACACAATAATAATGAGAGACTTTACTATCCCACTCACAACAATGGACAGGACCTACAGACAGAAAATTAATAAGGAACACAAGCTTTAAACAATATATTGGACCAGTTGAGCCTAATTGATATCTACAAGGCATGTCATCCAAAGACAGTAGATTTCATTGTTTTCTCAAGTGCACATGTAGCATTCTCCAGAGTAGATCTCATCTTGTGTCACAAGTCAAGCCATGACAAATTAAAAAGTAATTTAAATCATTCCAAGCACCTTTTTTGAACATATCACTACAAGATTAGACATAAACTACAGAAAGAGAACTATAAAAAGCAAAAGCACATGGAACTTCACTAGTATTTTTTTACTGAGTAACCAACAGATTACTGAGGAAATCAAGAAGGCAATCAAAATATGCCTAGAAACAAATGACAATGAAAACATGACAACTCAAAACCTAAGGGATGCATTGAAAACAGTGCTAGGAGGGAAGTTTATAGCAATAAAGCCTACCTCAAGAAACAAGAAAACATTGAATAAACAAATTAACCTTACATCTAAACAAACTAAAGAAAGAAGAACTAAAATCCCCAGAGTTAGTAAAAGGAAAGAATCATAAAGATCAGAGCACAAATGATTGTAAATGAAAGGAAGGAGACAATACCCAAGAGCAATAAAGCCAAAAAACTAGTTCTTCAAGAATATAAACAAAATTGACAAAGCCATTAGTCAAACTCATTAAGAAAAAAGGGAGAAGACTCAAATCGATAAAATTAGAAATGAAAAGGGAGAAGTCACAACAGACCATGTGGAAACACTTAAGAGACTACCATGGGTAACTATATGCCAATGAAATGGACAACCTCAAAGAAATGGACAAAAATCTTAGAAAAATATAACCTTCCAAAACTGAATACGAAAGAGATATAAGGTATGAACAGATCAATCACAAGCACATAAATAAAAACTGTGCTAACAATTTTTCCAACAAAAAAAAGACCAGGGTCAGATGGCTTCACAGCAAATTTTGCCAAAAATTTAGGGAAGAAATGTCTATCCTGCTTAAATTCTTCCAGAAAATTGTGGAGGAAGGAAAACTGCTGAATTCATTCTCTGAAGCTACCATTATTCTGATACCAAAATCAGACAAAGATGCCACAAAAAAAGAATCTTATAGGCCAATATCACTAAAGAACATAGATACAAAAATCCTCAACAAAATTCTAGCAAACAGAATCCAATAACTCATAAAAAGGATCATACATCATGATCAAGTGGACTTTATCCCAGGGATTCAAAGATTCTTCAATATACACAAAACAATCAATGTGATACAGAATATTAGCAAATTGAAAGATAAAACCATATGATCATCTCAAAAGATGCAGAGAGAACTCTTGACAAAATTCAACACCTATTTATGATAAAATCTTTCCAAAAGTAGGCAAAACAGGAGCATATCTCAACATAATAAAGGCCATAATCACTAACAGATGTATGGTAAAATCTAGCACAATATTGTAAAGTAATTATCCTCTAAAAAAATGAAAAAAAAAAAAGATTGATATATAAAGGAAAACTAATGATAATAAATTTAAAAAATTAAATACCAAGATTTATGTCATTTATATTTAAACAGGTTATGTACTGAATAACTTTTCCTTAAAAATATTTAGCTAACTGTTCTCCATTATGGTTTTTAACAACTTATGCAAATATGATACATCTTAATGTAATCTAATAAAGTTAATTTATTTTTTAGTCAAAAATTCTAAAAAAGTATGTAGTCCTTTTAACCTTCAAATATTTAACTGAGAATTATAATCACCTACCACTGTGAAATATCTCAAGATCTGCTACCAGTGGGGTTAGCCAATGCTCATGATGTTGTTCCCAGGCTATATTTATCTTTCCATAACCATACTAGAGTCAGTGTAATCTGTTGATGACCAAATATTTCCTGGGGAGCTTCACTTTCCTGAATAAATTAGTTTTGGTAACTGTTAATTCTAAGAGGTTCTTTGTGAACCCAAGAGTATATAGAAAGGAATACCAATTGCTTTCTTTATTGAAATCTGACTTTTGGAGAGCTTTTTGCTTATTTGCTATTTATGGTTTCTAAACAACACAAAACTAGTAAATGTTCTTTGTCCCAGAAACACTTCTTCTTACTTATTTTCCTCCAAGAGATATGACCCATATCCTTTTTAAGAAAGTAAAATTTTAAAGGTGATCCTAAAAATAAAAATAAAGTGTTTAGAAAAATCTCCTGATATCTGTACTTTTATAAGTACATATTGTGTTCACTATGTATATTTATACTAAAATGCTGTGTTCAATTAAAAAAAATTATAGTGTGTCTTTTAAATGCTTATGGTAGTATATTTTATTTAGCCAGAGAATGAATCAAAACTTCAGTAGCTGAAATGCTAAAATTGAAGGCTCTAGTTTTATTTTTTATCTGTTTGCAGAAGCTCCACTTTGACATATATTTTGTCCTTTGTTTACATATAATGATAAGCATCTTTGATAAAAATGCTTATATGTTTTCTATCTTTTGTCTTTCAGTTTCTGTGTCCTTGAGCAAAGCATGATAAAAGATGTTATGGTAACACAGCAGCAAACGGATGGATTGTGACCTAGAACTAGTGGAAAACAGAAGCATGCTCTCTGACATTTCTCATACAAGTGGCAAATCATCAAGTGTTTTATTTGACGGGAGTGCAGAAAAAGAAACTAATTTATACAAAAATGCTCAGTGTTTCTTCAAATCATTGCCTATATCTCAATTACATTCTGTCGGGGAGAAATGAATTTGGTTATTATTTTTAACTGACAGAAAAGGATAGAAATGCCTAGGTCCATCTTTCACTAGCTCCCATAGACAGTGAAATGGGAAAATGAGTAGTTAGAATATATAATCTCTTACTTCTAACAGTTTGTGACTGTGACAACTACAGGGTGGTAATCACTTTGTCAGGAGTTTGCAGCTGAGAATACCAACAGCTAATTCCTTACAATAAGAAAACAGACATTTTAGAAAAACAGGAAGTTTTATTTTCAGTTAAAACTCTATGTTATGTAAGTTCAAAGTAAGTGCTTCAAAGACTCTATAAGAAACTGCTTAGTGTGATTAATGATTCAGTTTTATCTATAGATGCCATGTGGAGAAACATAAAGCCGGAAAATAGTTGTATCAAAGTTCAAGGTCAGAATTCATAAAAGGCCACAAATATCTAGCAAAAACACTCTTAATGCTGATCACTTAAGATATTGTATTCTTTTGTTTAAGCATGATCATATTTCAAAAATTAATAAAATATACTTACCTCTGCATGTAGTAATATTTCACGATTTTAGAGATAATATTAAAGTGGCTTTATTTTATAAAGAGTCTGAAAACTGATGAAATTTGCAATTGATTCTCAAAAATCCTAGATTGTTTTAGCACTCATTCTGTTATTACTATTTTCACACACAAACTAAGCACAGACTCTGTCAGAATTTAACCTCTAGGAAATTCCTTGTTGGCTCAGTGAGCAAGAATTTGCCTGCCAAAACAAAGACACAGGTCCAATCGATGATTGGAGAAGATCCCTCATGCTTCAGAGCAGCCAAGTCCGTGCACCACAACTACTAAGCCTATGCTCTAGAGACCATGAGACACAACTACTGAATCCACATGCCTAGAGCCTGTGCTCCACAACAAAAGAAGCCACTGCAGTGAGAAGCCAACATACCACAACAAAGAGTAGACCCACTCACTACATGTAGAGAAAGCCTGTGTACACAGTGAAGTCACAGAACAGCTAAAAAAAATAACAAAATTTAATCTGTATACTATAAACTATATTTGAGTCTCATTTTGATTAAACAAACAGCAAATAGTTGAGGTTTAATAAATCAATGAAACTTTTCTGTCACTTGCCATTGATTTCCTTAGTTTAAATAATGTACCATTCATGGAAATGAATCAGATATGAGATTTTGCTAATTAATTGTCTATTGCAGCTGATGTATTTATTTTGATAAAAGTTGGAATAATAGCTTGTAATAATTTTAAATACTCTATTAACACTTCACTTTTTAAAAAGAGCAAAGAAACAGGCTTCTTAAATGAGGAATATTAAGTAAGTAATGGCTTGAAAAATACATCTGTAGATATAACCTATGGCACACTGGTGCTAGCTGAAAACAGAGCTGACACCAGAAACTAACAAGATTTCACTGATTCTGAGCTTGTTGCTCAAAAATTGTGATCCCAAGTGTTGGTATGATTGGTATGGCTAGTTTTAGTTTTAGATTTTTTTTTTTTTTTTTTTTTTTTTTTTGGTAACAAAATGTCATGTTTTGTCTTGTCTTTTTTAAAGACATCATTTTCAATTGGTATTCTCTGCTTATTCCAATATGCCAAATAATAAATAGAGCACATCAGAGGTGCAAAGTCTTGACAACTGGTCATTTTTCTACAATGTGTTTCAAGAATATGTGTTTCCAAAATCAGAGGACTTAGACCATAGAATGTCACAGCAAGCAGGGATCTTGAGGGACTTCTCTGCATTAGCTGTCCAAAGCTGGTTCTTGTTTGTCTTCTAACCTTGGACCAATTCCTAAACTAGAAATTAGAGATCTTTTTAACATCTCTCCTATTTGCTTTTTTTCTTTCACTTAAATACATTTCTCTCTTGTGTTTGCATCTTTTGGGGCTACATGAAGATCTTGAACACACCTTAATCAGGAGAGTAGATGATCTTTTAGTGTGTAGTGATACATAGAACATGTGAAAAATAAAATGTCCAAGTCTTTCATGGCTTATAGAAAAAAAAAATTCTAGAGCTAGCAGATAGACAAAAGATAGACTGATAAATAATGTATCTATACTCAGTTCAGTTCAGTTCAGTCACTCAGTCGTGTCCGACTCTTTGCGACCCCATGAATCACAGCATGCCAGGCCTCCCTGTCCATCACAAACTCCCGGAGTTTACTCAAACTCATGCCCATCGAGTTGGTGATGCCATCCCACCATCTCATCCTCTGTTGTCCCCTTCTCCTCCTGCCCCCAATCCCTCCCAGCATCGGGGTCTTTTCCAATGAGTCAACTCTTCACATGAGGTGGCCAAAGTATTGGAGTTTCAGCTTCAGCATCAGTCCTTCCAATGAACACCCAGGAATGATCTCCTTCAGGATGGATTAGTTGGATCTCCTTGCAGTCCAAGGGACTCTCAAGAGTCTTCTCCAACACCACAGTTCAAAAGCATCAAATTTTCGGCGCTCAGCCTTCTTCACAGTCCAACTTTCACATCCATACATGACCACTGGAAAAATCATAGCCTTGACCAGACGGACCTTTGTTGGCAAAGTAATGTCTCTGGTTCCTAATATACTATCTAGGTTGGTCATAATTTTCCTTCCAAGGAGTAAGCATCTTTTAATGTCATGGCTGCAGTCACCATCTGCAGTGATTTTGGAGTCCCCCCAAAATAAAGTCTGACACTGTTTCCACTGTCTCCCCAATTATTTCCCATGAGGTGATGGGACCAGATGCCATGATCTTAGTTTTCTGAATGTTGAACTTTAAGCCAACTTTTTCACTCTCCTCTTTCACTTTCATCAAGAGGCTTTTTAGTTTCTTCACTTTCTGCCATAAGGGTGGTGTCATCTGCAAATCTGAGGTTATTGATATTTCTCCCGGCAATCTTGATTCCAGCTTGTACTTCTTCCAGCCCAGCGTTTCTCATGATGTACTTTGCATATAAATTAAACAAGCAGGGTGACAATATTCAGCCTTGATGTACTCCTTTTCCTATTTGGAACCAGTCTGTTGTTCCATATCCAATTCTAACTGTTACTTCCTGACCTGCATACAGGTTTCTCAAGAGGCAGGTTAGGTGGTCTGGTATTCCCATCTCCTTCAGAATTTTCCACAGGTTATTGTGATCCACACAGTCAAAGGCTTTGGCGTAGTCAATAAATCATAAATAGATGTTTTTCTGGAACTCTCTTGCTTTTTCACAGTTCTTATTTTAAATATGAATTCAGCATTCATGAAAAATACCAAGATAACAAGCTAAGTTGACAAGCCTTCTACTTTCATATGTAATAATTGAGACTTTCCCTACCTGACTCTGAAACAATTCCTCAGGCCTAAGTTTAAGAAATCACCTATGGGGATGAAGATTTCTCAATTCCTGCTGCCTCAATTTAGATGCCAGAAAGGTGCCAATTATATCAACTTGTGTCCAAAAGTATTTCATGTAGACCATATGAAGATGATACTGAGACAACAAAACTGAATATTTAGATCCTCAGCTAGGGGTTTCATGTCAGCGGGGTTTCATGTCTAACTTTAAACATAAACATGGATTTTTTTTTTCTTATACCTCCACACATTTTTGAAATTTTTTCAGTCTTTCTATAGCCAGCATTCACAAAGTTTCAAGTGTTAAAAGACATACATAGAATATATTAAATATGAGGCATGCAGTATGCAAAATGTTTTGGAGAAAAATTGCACTGTAGCTATATTACTCTAGGTCATTTATTTGAGTTCATTATATAGTATGATAGGGTAAGTTTACTGTATCTCCACCATTTTCTTCCTAAATTCAGTTTATAAAATGGCAAGTATCTTAGTATGTATCTCTTTAATCAATAGGAGAATCTTTGATGGCACTTTAAATATTGATACAATTATCAGTGTTATTGATTGACTCAGTGACTGAGCAGAGACTTTTTACATTTTAACCAGAAGCAGAATGCTTTATTAAACATCTATTTCACATCAATGCACAACAAAATAAAGAATGAGGGGAACGTGCCTTTTGTACACACATTTCAAATATTTCACATATTTTGAATGAAACAAAAGACCATAGAGTGAAAGATGAAATTCCAGTTTATAATAATGAGAAAGCTCATTTTATTCATATTTTAAGAATTACACCTATAAATTATATTGATTCTCCATAAAAGTAAATGTTTATAAGTATATAGAGACAGTAAACAATAAAAGTAAGAAAAAGATGAAATCAATTAAAAATGTGAAAACTAAGAAGGATGAAAAACTGAAAAAATTGAATAAAGCTAAAAAGTTTTAATGGAATTATTTTAAATTTTTGCACTCAATGAAGCTTGATTTATTTCAACTAAGATTTTACACTATACATGTATAGCTTCCAGAGTGAAATAAAAAAAGTCTTAGAAATCAAGAAATAGTGTATTTTATCATAAAGAATAGGTACTATTTCAAAGATAAATACCTGCCTTTAGAGATGCTGTATTTAAGACCACTGTGATATATATGTATATTGTATATGTATATATGCAATGTATATATATATATATATATATATATGCATATGTATATATATGTATATGGGACTTCCCTGGTGACTAAGATGGTAAAGAACCTGATATTCATAGGGTTAGAGCTAAGATATATATAGATATATATATATCAGATTCTTTACCATCTGAGTCACCAGGGAGACACCATATACATGTGTGTGTGTTTGTGTGTGTGTGTGTGTGTGTGTATAAATATGTGTATGGCCAAGATGAATAGAACTGATGCAAAAAGACATAATAGTCTAAGTTTTATTTAGTAAGATCTGGGAGTCATACTGACAGAAGCCAGAAATTTCAGGAAATACTCATCCTCCAAATGCAAGGAACTCACTCTCAGTGAAAGTTGATGGTGCATGCAGTAAAGAAAGAACATTAGAGACATACGATATATATAAATATGTAATATTATATATCTATATAATATATTCATATTTGTATATTTACTGAAATTATATATATGTGTGTGTCTATACAAAAAGAGAGAGAGAAAAGAAATAAGGAATGTCATAAACAACAATAGTAATAATTGTAGGGGTGAAGTATTTAGTCTACAAATTAATTATACACACACATATACATATACATATATTTGAAGACCATAGAGGAGATAACCAAATAGCTATACAGAAACGTTTTAATATAGAAGCTGAAACTCCAATACTTTGGCCACCTGATGCGAAGAGCTGACTCATTTGAAAGGACCCTGCGGCTGGGAAAGATTGAGGGCAGGAGAAGAAGGGGACGACAGAGGATTAGATGGCTGGATGGCATCACCGACTCAATGGACACGGATTTGGGGGGACTCTGGGAATTGGTGATGGATAGGGAGGCCTGGCCGTGCTGCGGTTCATGGGGTCGCAAAGAGTCGGACACGACTAAGTGACTGAATTGATGATTGATAGTTTTGGGAAAAAACAAAAACACATGAATTCATGTTTACATATTGATAGAATGCACAATATTCCAGAAAAATTTGATAGGTACCTCTTCACATTTAGATTTTACATATGAATAATACAAATATAAAATTTTAAATATAAGCACTACTTTGTGCAACAAGCTATATTGACCAAGTTATTTAACAAATACAGAAAAGCATGTAGGTAAAGATTTCTCCACAAAAACTTATTTGCTGAAGTACTTTTATTCTTGAAAGTTTTATATATATATAAAGCCTTACTCATACGAAAGTCTAGGGAGAACAAAGCAAATATACATTAATAAGATTTAGAATACCCAAACACATTTTCCATACACTTAAACATGAAGAATTACTTTCAGCCATTCTCAAGGAAATTCAAGAAACAAAATCAGCATTGTTTTCAGTTGCTGATTGTTTTAAATCTAATGATATTGTTTTTCAAAGATAACAATTTGTGTTTTATATATATATATATACATATACATATACATATATATATACATATACATGAGATATATTTAAAATGGTGGTAGATATGCACATGCTAACACAACTTCATTGGCAAAAACCAAGGAAGAAAAGAGAATGAATAAAGGAAGAGAATGAACCAAGGAAGAAAAGAGAATGAATAAATTATTTCCAATTCAGTGTACATTACTCAATAAAACACTTGAATACATTTAACTGCATATCGTTCTACAATACATTTATTGCAAACAATCTTTTTTATTCCATATTGTGTTTCTTATAAATGAAAAATGAAATTAGAGTCTATTTGCTAGGTGAATTAATTTTAGCAGAAAAAAGTAAGCAAGTAATAAATTGCCATAACATTATATGAATCTTAAAGTTGTAACTTGAAGTCAGTATATGAAATAATCCAAAAAGAAAAGACTACTGTTACTAATGATTTTTAGAAGACAAATGAGATGAAATTCTACTGCTTTATTTTCACACTTAATTTCCTTTCCCTTCAACTTTAAAATAAGTGCTTATCTGAGGCACTGGCATAGTATTTAGTAATTGTATATCAGATAAGAAGAGATAATGAATTAGAGGGTAGGCTATACCTCCTAAAGCTTTTGCTCATTATGACTCTGAACAGAGATGAGGGAAATGAGAAGAGAATATGTTGATATACATTTTTCACACTTATCTTTTATGATTTTATAAATATTAATAATATTATATAGTCTCCTGATATCATACATTCTCAAAGACTTCACCTAAGTTTTAATTGACTACCTGTGCTCCTATAGGAGATAATGTCCTTCAAAATCTTTTAAAACATGTCAGTTTTCTTTTTCTGGACTACTTCCAAATTTTATATCTCCTCTTGGTATTGAGGAGAAATTCAAATAGTTTTGCAAGACTCTAAATTATTTTGCAAGACCTTTTAATTGTAACTTATTTGTTGTCTATTCAATAATCATTTGATAATGTTAACAACTTTGTGAGTCTTTTTTTCCCACTTGACAAAGCATTTGAATGTTTTCAAGGAACACGTTGCAATTAATCAATCATCCAGTAACTAAGTACTGTAATGTGGAAGATGAAAAATATAAAATAAAATACAACTTTTAAGGTGTGATTCCCATAGTATAAGTTTACAATCTGAACTAAAAAGTTTCCCTACAAAACACTTTCAAACTTATATCCTCAAAATGCTTAAAGAAAAAAACAAAAAACAAAAAACAATGTTTCATTGCTACCACAAGTCCATAAGATTATATCTTCTATACTTGTCCATCTCAATATTTAAATTTTTGTTTCTATGTACACTAAATTTTGTATTGTAAAGTAATTCTTAGGCAGACTTCTATGTAATTTACTTGAGTTCCCTTAGATGAATATAGATTTGAGTTCTTCTCATTATATGTTCTCTATATGGTACACCACCACATTGACACATGTCTGCCACTAATCTGCCTACTCATGGAGTTTCAGCATACTGCTCACAAGTAAAAATAAAAGTGGTTTTTAACCCCGTTTATCATTTTTTTTTTTTTAAATTAGAGAATTTTAATGTTCACTTTCACCTATAATATAAATAAGTCCAGCACCAGGTACCCTATTGTCTAAGATTGAGACATTCTATTCTCTGGTCTTCAAAATGCAATATATTAGTTGCAGTTTATCAGTTATTACTAGGCAATGTATTCCATGTTAAAAAATGAACAAAGTGAAACTCTGAGGTTCTGAAATTGAGATGAAAAACAGTATATTTTTGAAAGGAACTGACTGGGTGGGCCCCATGTTTTGTGAGTCACTTTCTTAAAAAATCCCATCATAATTGCCCCTGTCATCACCACCTAGTTTTAGACAATCTTTCCCCAAAAAACTACTACTCAAATTGAAATTTGTGCCTCTTCTTTTTCTATGATTATAAGTACAGTAAATCTTACATATTTTAACAAAAAATATCAAATGATAGTAAACAGAAAATAATCAGAAGAAATAATATCAAATTGAATTATCAGGTACACAGGACAATTTAGTCATCTGCTATTCAGTCACCAAGTTGTGTCCAACTTTTTGTAACCCCATGGACTACATCCTCGTCTTTCACTATCTCTCAGAGTTTGCTCAAATTCCTGTCCATTGTGTCGGTGATGCTATCTAACTTCCCATCAAGTATTGGAGCTTCAGCATCAGTCCTTCCAATGACTATTCAGAGTTGATTTCCTTTAGGAGTGACTTATTTTATCTCCTTGCTGTCCAAGGGACCCTCAATAGATTTCTCCAGCACCACAGTTTGAAGGCATCAATTCTTCGTCACTCAGCACTTTTTTTTTTTTTTTTTTTTTTTAGTAGTTTTCCAGCTTTCACATCCAAACATGACTATTGGGAAAACCATAGCTTTGACCATATGGACCTTTGTCAGCAAAGTGATATCTCTGCTTCTTAATACACTGTTTAGATTTACCATAGTTTTCCTTCCAAAGAGCAAGCATATTTTAATTTCATGACTACAGTCGCCATTTGAAGTCATTTTAGAGCCCCTGCAACCCCCGCAAAAAAAAGAAAAGACAACTCTGTCACTGCTTCCACCTTTTCCTTTTCTATTATTGGGCTTCCCTGGTGGCTCAGACAGTAAAGAATCCACCTACAATTCGGGTGACCTAGGTTTGATCCCTGGATTGGGAAGATCCCCTGGAGGAGTGTGTGGCAACACACTTCAGTATTCTTGCCTGGAGAATCCCTATGGACAGGGGTCATGAGATCACAAAGAGTAGAATTTACTGAGTGACTAAGCACAGCACATTTGCCATGAAGTAATGGGACTGGATGTCATGATCTTAGCTTTTTAAATGTTGAGTTTTAAGTCAGTTTTTCACTCTCTTCTTTCACCCTCATCAGGAGGCTCTTCAGCTCCTCTTTGCTTCCTGTCATTAGAGTGGTATCATCTGCATATCTGAGTTTGCTGATGCTTTTCCCAGTAATCTTGATTCCAGTTTGTGATTCATCCAGCCTGGCATTTAGCATGATGTACTCTGCATTCATGTATGGATGTGAGAGTTGGACTGTGAAGAAAGCTGAGCGCCGAAAATTTGATGCTTTTGAACTGTGGTGTTGGAGAAGATTTTTGAGAGTGCCTTGGACTGCAAGGAGATCCAACTAATCCATCCTGAAGGAGATCAGTCCTGGGTGTTCATTGGAACGACTGATGCTGAAGCTGAAACTCTAATACTTTGGCCACCTCATGTGAAGAGTTGACTCATTGGGAAAGACCCTGATGCTGGGAGGATTGGGGGCAGGAGGAGAAGGGGATGACAGAGGATGAGATGGCTGGATGGCATCACAAACTCGATGGGCATGAGTTTGAGTAAACTCCGGGAGTTTGTGATGGACAGGGAGGCCTGGTTTGCTGCGATTCATGGGGTCGCAAAGAGTCGGACATGACTGAGCGACTGAACTGAACTGAACTGAACTCTGCACATAAGTTAAATAAGGAGACTGACAATATACAACCTTGCTGTATTCTTTTCTCAGTTTTGAATCTGGTCTATTGTTCCATGTCTAGTTGTAATTGTTGCTTCTTGATTTACATACAGATTTCTCAGGAGGTGGGTAAGGTGGTCTGGTATTCCCACCACTTTAAGAATTTTCCACAGCTTGTTGTGATCCACACAGTCTAAGTCTTTAGTGTAGGCAATGAAGCAGAAGTAGATTTTTTTTTTTCTCTTAAATACCTTTGCTTTTTCTATGATCCAACGAATGTTGGCAATTTGATCTCTGATTCCTCTGCCTTTTCTAAACCTAGCTATGTACATATGGAAATTCTCAAATCATGTACTGCTGAAGCTTAGCTTGAAGGATTTTGAGCATTACCTTATTAACATGTGAAATTATCACAATAAATATCCTTTGGGATACTTTATCCCGAATCCCTAGACTGTCTTTGGCCAAGACTCTCCCATCATCCTCCAAGAGTTAACTTACACCTAGCTAAACCTGGGTGATTTTGTCCCCTGGGGAATATTTAGCGACCAAAATCCAATGAATTAGTGCAGGCACTAAGGTTATAGTAATTTGGAATTATTACTTACTGATGAATAAATGTTGTAGATTTGACTGCATGAGCATGAAGAATTTTGGTAGTAGGTAAACCAGTTGAAACTGTCTCTTGATTTTTTTTTTTTTCTTTTTTTACATTTAAAGTTAGGAGTTTATGGTTTATCCATTCCTATCTCTTTACCTACTCTTCCTCCCAATGTAAGTTATAACTGGACTGATGTGAAACCTGCACATATCCAATACAGTCAGAGTAGACATTCTCCTTTTTTTTTTTTTTTTTTGAGACTTGGAGAACCATATAAAGTTATTTTTCTTCTCTGTCAGTCCTCTGCCAGGTTATTAGTGATTTTCACAAATATTTTCTGAAAAATGTTTTGCTTTTATGGAGATCTCTTTTTCTTTCCTACTAAGTTATCCATAATATCTTATGAATTGCACAGAATTCCCCCTCATACTTTTCAACTCCTTCACTCATTTGCCATTAGTCACCTTGGAATATAATACTTTTCCCTAGATTTCTACACAATTATTTCTATAGGGTTGAATTTTCATACAGTTTTCAACTTTAGTTGTCCTGTTTCATCTGTCCAATTTCCTACTTGAATTCCTGGGACTATTTGCCTTTCCAAATTATTTTTTTTGTTGTTGTTGTTGTTGGCTGTTATGGAAACCAGTTTTATTTCTTTGTCTGTTTGCAAACACCTCAAAGGCTGAGGTTTTCTTTCATGGCATGAACTACCAAAAAAACCATATTTAAATATCTTTAGCTTTAATTTATACTCAGAGACAGTTTCATTAATAGTATTATTATTATTATACTATATTTTGTATTCTCTGTACGAATGCCATTTATCATATTGGTATAGAAATGTAATTTCACTACTAATAACTACACAAATGAAACAAATATTCATAATTTAACAATGTAAAATAAATATTAATTTTTCAACAGAGTAAAATCATCAGTTGGCAGGATCTGAGACCTCCTTGGCCAGAATTTTGTTTTTGTGAGTTACTTTGGGTTTGTGAAAGTTAGTTCATAATGCCACAAACATCACAAACTCAAAGAGCATCTTTCTTTTCTAATTATATTATTAGTATGAGTGTAGGAAAAATGTATAGTTCCAATGATATCATTAAGATAAACTAAAATATTTAAAACTCATCTAAGGTATGGGATTTGAATGCAGAGTTACAAAGAATAGCAAGGAGAGATAAGAAAGACTTTCTCAGTGATCAATGCAAAGAAATAGAGGGAAAAAATAGAATGGGAAAGACTAGAGATTTCTTCAAGACAACTAGATATACCAAGGGAATATTTCATGCAAAGATGGGCACAATAAAGGACAGAAATGGTATGGACCAAACAGAAGCAGAAGATATTAAGAAGAGGTGACAATACACGAAAGAACTATATAAAAAGATCTTCATGGTCCAGAAAATCACAGTGGTGTGATCACCAACTTAGAGCCAGACATTTTGGAATATGAAGTCAAGTGGACCTTAGGAAGCATCACTACAGACAAAGCTAGTGGAGGTGACAGAATTTCAGTTGAGCTGTATCAAATCCTAAAAGATGATGCTATGAAAGTGCTGCACTAAATATGCCAGCAAATTTGGAAAACTCAGCAGTGGCCACAGGACTGGAAAAGGTCAATTTTCATTCCAATCCCTAAGAAAGGCAATGCCAAAGAATGCTCAAACTACCACACAATTGCACTCATCTCACACGCTGGTAAAGTAATGCTCAAAATTCTCCAAGCCAGGCTTCAACAGTTCATGAACCGTCAGCTTCCAAATGTTCAAGCTGGTCTTTGAAAAGGCAGAGGAACCAGAGATCAAATTGCCGGAATCCTTTGGATTATCAAAAATCCAAGATATTTCCAGAAAAAAAAATGTATTTCTGCTTTATAAACTATGCCAAAGCCTTTGATTATGTGGACCACAACAAACAGTAGAAAATTCTTAAAGAGATGGGAATACAAGACCACCTGACCTGCCTCTTGAGAAGTCTGTATGCAGGTCAGGAATCAACAGTTAGAACTGTACATGGGACAGCAGACTGGTTCCAAATAGGAAAAGGAGTATATCAAGGCTGTATATTGTCACCCTGCTTATTTAACTCATGCCAAGTACATCATGAGAAATGCTGAGCAAGATGAAGCACAAACTGGAATCAAGATTGTGGGGAGAATTATCAATAACCTCAGATATGCAGATGACACCACCCTTATGGCAGAAAGTGAAGAAGAATGAAAAAGCCTCTTGATGAAAGTGAAAGAGGAGAGTGAAAAAGTTGGGTTAAAACTCAACATTCAGAAAACTAAGATCATGGCATCCAGTTCAATCATTTCATGGCAAATAGATGGGGAAACAGGGGAAACAGTGGAAACAGTGACAACCCCCCTCCCCCACCCCCAGGGAGGGTGGCTCCAAAATCACTGCAGATAGTGATCGCAGCCATGAAATCAAAAGAGGCTTGCTCCTTGGAAGAAAAGCTGTGACCAACCTAGATAGCATATTAAAAAGCAGAGACATCACTTTGCCAACAAATGGCAACCTAGATAGCATATTAAAAAGCAGAGACATCACTTTGCCAACAAATGGCTGTATAGTCAAATTTATGATTTTTCCAGTAGTCATGTATGGATGTGAGAGTTGGCATATAAAGAAAGCTGAGCACCAAAGAATTGATGCTTTTGAACTGCATTGTTGGAGGAGACACTTGGACTGCAAGGAGATCCAACCAGTCCATATTAAATGAAATCAGTCCTGAATATTCATTGGAAGGACTGATTCTAAAGCTGAAACTCCAATACTTTGGCCATCTGATGGGAAGAACTGACTTATTTAAAAAGACCCTGATGCTGGTGAAAGGTTGTTGTTGAACCATGCAAAGACACTGGGATTTTTGGCCTCCGGAGGAGAAGAATTCAACCTGGGGCCAGAGACGGGGCTTGATCACTCAGAGCTTTTGTGTAATAAAGTTTTCGTAAAGTATTAAGCAGATAGAGAAAGCTTCTGACATAGACATCAGAAGGGGACAGAAAGAGTACCCCCTTGCTAGTGTTAGCCATGGAGTTATATACTCTCTAATTAGTTATTACAGTGAATTAAAAGAATGTCTGGGAGTTGTAAAGACCTCACTAGAACCTCCTCCCATAATTTGCACCTTAATATAACAGGATTCGCCAGAAGGTTTTTTTCCAGAGACCGTCCTCAGGCAGGATACATTATTGTTATATAATCCTGAGGAAGTATACAATCCTAAGGAATGTAGAGGGACGTTCCTCCTTGAGAATTCCAGACCCCTCTATCCTTGGGGACCCCTAGACTTCTTATCAACCTGCCTAGGAATTGACTCTCTCATTCCCATCTTTTCTTTTAAGAGAATTATGTCGCCAAGGGAAAGGGGCATCGTTTTCATTCTATAACTATTTCCTGCTGCTTAGGGGCATGGTCCCTAAATTGTTGAGGCAGCATATTCTCCTAACCCTCATATTGAGGGTCTCTGATCCAAGGGCCTCACATAATAGTTCGAGGAGGCTGTAGCACTCGTAGGAGCTTAGAGAACCATTTGTAAATTAAAAGCTTTTAGATGGTTAGAAAACCCCATTATGCAGTTGCAGGTGTAAGGCAAAATAATCATTAAACCAATTTAAACTTGAAATGAAAAGTCACATAATGTCCATAGTTACATCAGACCATCTTAATGTTGTTAGATGTCATCAGATGAAGAAGAGTCACCCCATATGATTGTTGTCAAAGATATTTGCAGACTTGGAGAAACTCTTTTCCTTAAAGTGGAGATGTCCACCACAGGAAGCCTTCCACTGATGAAGAGGGGAGCGCTTCACAGACCCACCAGTTAGACTGATTGTGAAATGCTGCATAGGAGTGAGCCCAGGACAGGAAGGCATTGTCTTGAGGATCAAATGGCAGACTCAGGATTTTTGGAGTCAGCATAAGTAGGCTTCCCTAGATTATCAGGCCCATCTGAAAATTACAAAGTCAGAAGGTAGAAAGTAAAGACATAAAATGAAGTCACTTAGTTCTGGTCAGGGTGCCATCTCTTAACTCGAGTGTGATGTACCCACGAATCAATTCCTGGTACTTTGACAGCTGTGGGAGAAGAAAGAGTAACCTGATCAGGGCTTTCCCAGAGGGGCTCGAGGATTGGGCCCCCAGACCCCAGTGGTTTTATGAGGCCCTCAGTTCCTGGCTCAAATAGAGGCTTACTTGACTCAAAGGCTGGGTCGGAGTCATTTCCTGGGGTTCTGTTAATGCCTGTTGAAAAACTGAGAGCTGAGTTACATAATTGGTTAATTCCAAGGCTTCAGGGTCTATAACAATGTCTGTGCATAAGAAAGGCCTTCCATAAATACATTCAAAAGGAGCGTGGGGGGGAGCAGTCCCTCCTTTTTGGGGGCAGTTCGAGCCCTCGTTAAAGCTATGGGTAGGACTTTAATCCAATCGTCCTGTGTCTCTTGAGTTAATTTGTGCAGATGTCTTTTGATAATGTCATTAGCTTTTTCAACCTTTCCTGAGGATTGGGGTCTCCAGGAACAGTGTAAGTGATATTCTATTCCTAGAGCTTTAGATACCCCCTGAGTTACAGCAGCTTTAAAGGCGGAGCCATTGTCACTCTGAAGGCTCCGTGGCAGTCCAAACCTGGGCATAATTTCATGGATTAAAATCTTTATAACCTCCTTAGCTTGTTCACTACATGGAAAAGCCTCAATCCATTCAGTCAAAGTATCCACTCAAGCTTGTAAGCAAAAATAACCATTAGCTTTTGACGTATGAGTAAAATAAAATTCCCAGTCCTCTCCTGGACACTTTCCACTTCGTTGTAATACAGATTTTGCTAGTTTTTCAGTCTTTGTGTTATTTTTCTGACAAACCTCACACCTTTTCATAATGTTCTTTAAAGTTTTCATTACATTTTTACCTTCAAACAAATGAGAAGCCATCTGGTAAGTACTCTGCACCCAAATGAAAACTCTGATGTAAACCCTTAAGAATTTTCCATTGAGCACTTTCAGGAATTATTAATCATCCATCCTCAGACTACAGCCATCGTTTATCAGTAATCTTTGCTCCTCTTTTCTCATATCTTTCTAATTCTTCCTCAGTATATTGTGTTTTTTTCCTGTTCCATAGGACCTGTCCAGATCAAAGGTGTCTGTAATGAAGGGGTTTTGTAAAGTGCCTCTTTTCTGGCTTGACAGTCAGCCAGCTGATTGCCTTCAGCTATTCTACTCCCACCCCTGTTGTGTCCTTTGCAATGCATAACAGGTACTTCTTTAGGACAATATATAGCAGTTAAAAGTCTCTCAATCTCTCTGAAATGCTTAATAGGTTCTCCTGTTGCTGTTTTAAACTGTCTTTCTTTCCATATTGCAGCATAAGCATGTAAAGTCAAACAAGCATACTTAGTGTAGATATTTACCCACTGCCCTTTGCTTAACTCTAGAGCTCGGGTCAGAGCCATAAGCTCTGCTAACGGAGCACTGGTTCCCTGGGGGAGAGATTTTGTTTCTAAAACCTGTTCAGCAGTCACTGCGGCATAACCAGCTTTACACTTTCCATCCCGAACAAAAGTACTGCCATCAGTAAATATTTCAATGTCAGGATTGTCTAAAGGGATATCCATTAGATCTTCCTGAGCTGCATAGTTTAAAGTTAGGAATTGGGAACAATCGTGATCAGGTGTTTCATTTTCCTTCTCAGGAAGGAAAGTGACAGGATTTAAATTTCCACAAACTTTAAACTTAGTTACTGGTCCTTCTAACAACAATGACTGATATTTAAGAAGCCTGCTGTCTGCCATCCAAATATTAACCTTAGAATTTAAGATTCCACTCACATCATGAGAAGTCAGTATAGTAAGGTTCCGTCCATTAATTATTTTTAAAGCTTTAGGTGCTAAAAAACCTGCTGCCCCAATTACTCTTAGGCAGTGGGGCCACCCTCATGAAATTACATCTAATTCTCTGCTTAGATAAGCAATAGGTTGCTGGTGAGGCCCTCAGGGTTGTTTCAAAACTCCCAAGGCCACACCTTTTCTTTCAGTGACAAACAAATTCTGACCCTGTGGGCAAGCTCAGAGCAGAAGCTTGCAGGAGAGCATTCTGAAGAACCTTAAAAACCTTTTGAGTATCTGGAGACCAAACCAGTTTGTTGGTTTGGGCCTGCCGAGTTTCAGCTGTAAGTTTATATAAAGGCCAGGCGAGTTCCTCATATCCCAGAATCCAAATGTAGCCTGTGAGTCCCAAAAATCCTCTCAATTGTCTTAAAGTCATAGGTAGGGGACGATTTAGTATAGGTTTAATTCTCTCAGGGCCTATGGCCCTAGTTCCTTTTGATATGATTAGGCCCAGATATCTGACAGATTGTTGACATAGCTGAGCCTTTTCTCTTGGTGCCTTGTAACCACAACCTACCAGAAAGTTTGAAAAGTCTTCTGAGGCTTGTGAACAAGCTTCCTCTGTCTCAATACAGAGCAAAATATCATCTACATATTGTAACACCACTGCTTTGGAGCTATTAAAGTTTTATGGATCCCGTGACAAACCTTGTCCAAATAAGTGAAGACTGTCACAAAATCCCTGGGGCAAAACTGTCCAGGTTAACTGAGAAGCTGGCTGCATAGGGCCCTCAAAGGCAAATAGAAATTGACTTTCCTCTGCCAAAGGCACTGAAAAGAAGGCATCTTTCAAATCAATTACTGAGAAATATTTGGCTCCTTCAGGAATTTCAGACAATAGAGTATAAGGTTTAGGCACCATGGGGTGTAAAGAAACTACAGCCTCATTTATTATTTGTAAATCTTGAATGAGTTTCCATTTACCATTTGATTTCTTTATACCCAAAATAGGAGTGTTGCATGGACTGTTACAGGGAATTAATAGTCCCTGCTCCTTTAAATCCTCAATGATGGGTTTTAATCCTTCCTTAACCTCAGGTTTCAGTAGATATTGCTTCTTATGTGAAAATAAGTATAGGTCTCTGAGCTTGACAACTACAGGAATAGCATTTTGCGCTCGACCCACAGATTTTCCATCAACCCATACTCTAGGATTTATGTTTTGTTCAATTAAAGGGAGAGAAAGGGAGGGCCCCGTATTTATGAAAGCAGAGGCATGGACCTTGCTCAGTATACCCCTCCCCAAAAGGGGTGAGGGAGACTCTGGTGCGATCAGAAACTCATGTGAAAATAGCACAGAGTCTCAGTTATAACTTAAAGAACAACTGAAGTAATACCTTTTGGCTTGTCTACACAGTCCCATTACGGAAGAGGATCAGGAAGAAAGTGCGCCAGGTGATTCAATGAAGTAATTTGCCCCAGTATCTAGAAGGAAATTGATGGATTGGCCCTCAACAGTTATTAATACCCTGGGTTCCTCAGGTGTAATTAGTACAGGAGCTTTTGTGGGGACTCCTGGGCACCTTCAGTCCTCTTTGTCTTGAAGAGTCCAACCCCTGAAACCTACGCCTCTGGGTGCAGTCTCTCTTCCAGTGTGGTCCTTTGCAGACCGGACATGGAGCCAGGGGCGGCTTAGATGCCTGAGGGCAATCCTGCTTGAGGTGCCCCTCCTTTCCACAGTAATAGCAAGCCCATCCCTTTTCACCGGGGCCCCTCTGGGCATTTTTCTCAGGCCATTTAAGAACGGTTTTTATAGCCATTGCGAGGGTTCCGCCTGTTCCTTTGGGTTTTTTGTTTGTTTGTTTGTTTTGCTTTGTTTTGTTTTGTTTTGTTTTGTTTTCTTTTGTTTTTGCCTTTCTTTCTTTTCCTCATATTCCCTACCATAATAGACTGCTTGAGCCAGTTGTAACAGATTATCTAAAGACTGGTTTGGTCCATATGCCCATTTTAATAGCTTATGGTGGATATCTGGAGCTGACTGAGTGAGAAATCTATCCTTTAAGATCACTTTTCCCTCTTCGCTTTCAGGATCAATCTCAGTGAATCTGCAAAGGACTTCTCTCAGTCTATCTAGGAATTTACCAGGAGCTTCCGTCTCCTCCTGTTCTATGTTTGCCAATTTGTCATAATTTAAAGACTGAACTAACTAACTCACTAAAGGCTTAGCAAGCACCTGCCTGAGTCCTTCAAGAATACAGCTGATAAAATGACTCTGATCCCACCTTCCTTTCCTTTGTTGTAGTCCCAGTCTGGTTCTGTAGTTGGGACCGCTTGATTCCCAGTGGGTTGGGTGGTTGTCTCATCCTCCCTCTTCTTTACTGATTCATTACCAAATCATTCATCCCCATAAGCAACCGCTTTTTCCAAAACTTGAGTCTTTGAGTCAGGAGTCAGCATTTGTCCCAAGATATACATGACATCCTTCCAAGTAAGGTCATAAAACAGAGTAACACCTTTAAAAGCTCTAATATATATTTACTGTGTCCTCTAAATAGTCTCCCAGACTCTCCTTGATTTTTTTTTTTTTTTGATAAGAAAAAGGCTTATTAACTCTCATTGACTGATTATTTCTCCTGGTGGGTGCTTCATGAAGAGGCAACAGATTTTGTGGCTGTTCTCAGTCTCTCTTCCTGCTTTGTGCATGTGATCCCAGTGATAGATTGGAGAAACCTGCTTTTCTTTATCCCTTTGTCTCCAGTCCTCCATCTCATCTAGCAAAGTAGGAGGACAGGAGAGAGCTGAAGGTGTCACACCCAAATCTATACCCTTAGGACATACGTCTGGCATATTCCGCAGAGAGAAAAAAGGCAACACATATGCTACTTCTACCCATTTTCCTTGTTTTCTATGAAACCGGTCTAATTGTAAAACAGTATTATACTTAACAGACCCTCCAACCGGCCACGTTCGCTGTCCTCCAGTGGATACCGTGACCATGCAGTATCACAAAGGAAAACCAGGTGTGTCTTCTTTAAGCCCTGGGGATCAAATTTATCCCAGTTTTTCAGGATACAGTTCAAAGGAGTGAGGCTGGAATTGTTAGCTCCCATCTGTAAGAGAGAAAAAAAAGCGACCAGTGCCTTCTTTCTATTGGTGGCATCCCTCCCTGCTTTAGTTGGGGGTGTAGACAGACTGTACACCAAAGCTTTTCTTTCCTGGTCAGACTTAGTCTGTCCCTTACCAACGCAGGCAACATACTCGTCCCTCACGGTTCTACCACCGAGATGGGGTGGAGATGCACCAGGGGTAGACCCGATGGCATCCCTGACTGATGCCCAGCTCCTCACCATTAAAACCTTGCTTGCCTCTGATGCCACCGGAGGGCAATCAGAGTAACCTTCTGGAATGTCTCACAAGCTAAGACTGCTGGGGGAAACATTCTCATCACCTGAGTGCCTGTGCACAACCCTGGGTATATTCCTGACCACAATAAGACCAATACGGACACAAAACTGAGCTGTCCCTTCCAAGTGTCAACCACACCAGTGTAAGAGTCTCCTCTGGTCCACTAAGAGCCAGCATTACCAAAGGAAAAAATCCCATTGCAGTTCCAATCTGAGTAACCTTTAACCTCAGAGATGCTCTTGGAGCTAGAGCTCCATCTAGCTTTCAAACTTTCCATGCCTGGCGAGGCTAGTCACTTCCTGACTACCAATCCAAGTTTGGGATCTAAGTAACAGTACAAAGTAGCAGCATAGTGGTTAGTACTTCTAATTTTCAAGGAGTTATGAAATGGTCAAAGAGATGAGAAAGTTTGACTGAGAAAGGAGAGTTCGGTCCACATGCTTTGCCCATTTCTGGTCGGTTTCCAAAGGAGACATTGGGTGCTTCTTGGCATTGGCAGATCGGTATAAACTCCTGACAGGTTTTTGCAATAAGCCATATGAGGTCCCGTGGAACCGCAGAGCAGGGCTCCTCACTTGCTTTGCGTAGGACATGTCATTCATTCACACAAGCACACCATAGAGTTAGTAAAGTATAGCAGAAAACGTGTTCGCTAGGAGAACAAAGAACTAGCGCTCCAAGCATCTTTACCTTGCCCTAAAGAATCCTGGATGAGCCCCCAAGATTAAAGGTTGTTGGTGAACCATGCAAAGACGCTGGGATTCTTGGCCACCGGAGGAGAAAAATTCAATCCGGGGCCAGAGATGAGGCTTGATCGCTCAGAGCTTTTGTGTAATAAAGTTTTATTAAAGTATAAAGGAGATAGAGGAAGTTTCTGACATAGGCATCAGAATAGTGCAGAAAGAGTACCCCCTTGCTAGTATTAGTCATGGAATTATATAATCTCTAATTAGTTATTACAGTGAATCAAAAGAATATCTGGAGGTACAACCTCACTAGACCTACTAGACCTACTCCCATAATTTAAACCTTAAGATAGCAAGATTAGCCAGGTTTTTTCCAGAGACTGTCCTCAAGTAGGCTACATCATTGTTGTGTAATCCTAAGGAATGTAGAGAGACAAAAAAAAAAAGTTTGTCTTTCCTTCCTCCTTGAGAATTCCAGACCCCTCTCTCCTTGGGGACCCTAGTCTTCTTATCAACCTACCTAGGAATTGACTCTCTCACTGGGGAAGATTGAAGGTGAGAGGAGAAGGGGACAAC
Source organism: Muntiacus reevesi (assembly GCF_963930625.1). NCBI lineage: Eukaryota > Metazoa > Chordata > Mammalia > Artiodactyla > Cervidae > Muntiacus > Muntiacus reevesi. Next base: position 35,843,948 of record NC_089259.1, on the reverse strand, counting down.
AGAGGATGAGATGGTTGGATGGCATCACTGACTCAATGGACATGAATTTGAGTAAACTCTGGGAGCTGGTAATGGACAGGGAGGCCTGGCGTGCTCCAGTCCATGGGGGTTGGACACGACTGAGCGACTGAATTGAATTGAACTAAAGGTGTGGGTTTTTTGTTTTGTTTTTTCTTTTTTTGGTATCATTTTTAATACCACAAATATCTGCTCATATCTTTGGTGTTTAATAACCTATCCACTGAGTAATTTGCGTAAATGACTTTGTAGACCACTCTTCCAGTAGGTGGTTCAGTGGTAAAGAATCTGCCTCCAACGCAGGAGAGTCTTGCAGGAGACATGGATTCAATCTCTGGGTCAGGAAGTTCCCCTGAGAAGGAAATTGCAACCCACTCCAGTATTCTTGCCAGGAAAACCCCATGGACAGAGGAGACTGGAGGGTTACAGTCTATGGGGTCACACATATCTGAAACAAATAAGCACAGCACAGACCATTCTTCAAAATAACAATCATTCTTCTCTTACAAGGAATGTCTTTCCTGTGGCTTAGTAAACTTGAGGTTTCTTCAGTTGCAATCAAGAAAGGAAAAACAGATTAGAAGCAAAAACAGACTAAGTGTACATTACATACTATATTGCATATTCAAATTCAGGAGCTGATTTAGCTTATATGGCTATGTCTAGGCCTAATTTTCTTATTTGGCAGCCATGTTACAAAGGCCACCATTACCTTCAAGCATTTGTCAATTTTTTGAGCTTTTTTTTTGTTTAATAATAATTCATACCAGAGAAACTTGGCTGAGATAGACAGACAGACAGAGGAAGAGAATGAATAATTTTTTTTCTCTCTTGTCAGCCTCAATCCTGTTATCAAATTCTGGTTTACAATTCAATCCTTTCCTGGGATATTGACACAAAGGAAAAAAACTAGCTTTCCTAAAACTCCCAAATGATATTAAAGTCAGAATACAATATAGATAACTCAATGGTAATTTAAGAATTATACACTCACTCTGTAGCATAGGGAACTATATTCAGTGTCCTGGGATAAGCAATAGTGAAAAATAATATTTTTTAAAAAAGTATGTATATGTGTAATTGAGTCACTTTGCTGTACAGCAGAAATTAACAAAATTGTAAATCAACTACATTTCAATTAAAACAAAACTCTTTTCTAAATAATTATTCTTAAATTAAATGCTATTTCAGGGTGATAAGTGTAGAAATGGAAAGTTTTTATTACTTGGCCTGCTTTATAAAACAGAAAAAGAAATTTGTATTAATACATATAATCCAAATTCTTTCCATGTATGGATTTTGAGTTTGTTAACAATGTCTAAATAGCAAATTTAGAGTTCTTTTAAGCCATAGCCAGTGTTTTATGTTGGCTTATTCACACGTTTAAAGGTGTGAATGTATTTTCCTAAAGGATCCTCTGACCCAGCACCTGCCGCAAATGTTCACTTTATCACTCTTGCCAGTGGCTGCACATGCAAGAAACTAATTTCTTTAATTTATTTTGAAATCCACATTAGAGCATTATCTCACTAAGCTTCCCCAATCCTTATTATATTTATATTACTGATGCAGTAACTAACACAGACAGTACTAAAGGACTTTTCCAAGGTTATAGGTATAAAAATGGTGCACGGACAACCCCCATATCTTCAGATGTTTGGTTAAGCAATCCTATCTCTCAGTTTTGCTTTAGTTATTTTGCCTAAAGGAAAAGGTGTCCTTTTATAACAGACACGTAAACTTTTCCCAGGAGGGGAAACAGTTTAATAGCATCATTTTTAAAAATACTGTGCTTTCAAATCCACCCTTCTTCATATCCTCCAGGAGAATACATTATCAAATGTCTAATCTCTCTTGTCTACTATCATTCACTCTTCTGACCCTCAGCCTTTGATCTCATTTTAAACAAAACAATGATCTATTTAAACAACTACTAAAATACACCTCTGATCCAATTACACTTTATATTTTGTATTACTTCTCTCTCTCTTTCCAAAAAGAAATGAACATGCAGTTTAAATAGTCAGTATATATTTTATCAATCTCTTACTTATTTACATCTTCCTGTACTGAAGTGGTCCTCTATCTATTGGAAGCTACTAGTAACCTATTAATCACCAGCATCAATAGCTTCTATATGTTCCTCCTCCTTTGCTTCTTTCCATTCTCTTTTCTTTCTTGGTTCCTGTCCTCCCTCCTCTTAATTATCTCCTCTTCTCTTCCCTCCCCTCAACTATTTCCTTCTTGAATAACTTTTTTTTTAATTTGGAAACATAATATTTGCACTTAGTGGAAATAAAATGTTTATTAAGACTAAAATATTAAAGTGCTTCTTTCAGAGATTTACTTTGAACCCCTGATAATATTTTTTAGGTAAGTATTACCATAATTTTAGATAATATCATATGATTGATATCTATTGACTTTTGTGAGATATGGTTTAATTCTGTTTGGAAAACAGAGATCATTCAAGGTATTTCAAAGAGAAGGAATTAAATATACAGAATTGGAGGGTCACTTTTGGTTTTGGTTCTTTGTGTATGGAGCTTGAAAGTTGTCATTCCTATGCATTAAATGAGAAAAAAATAAACAAGCTAAAGGTAGACAATTCTTCTTAGATTCTGTTAGAACTTGACATGGAACAATAGGCTGGCTCAAAATTGGGAAAGGAGTATGTCAAGGCTGTATATTGTCACCCTGCTTATTTAAATTATATACAGAATACATGATGCAAAATGTGAACCTGGATGAAGCACAAACTGGAATCAAGATTGCTGGGAGAAGTATCAATAACCTCAGATATACAGATGACACCACCTTTATGGCAGAAAGTGAAGAGGAACTAAAGAACCTCTTAATGAAGGTGAAAGCAGAAAGTGAGAAAAGTTGGCTTAAAACTCAACATTCAAAAAACTAAGATTATGGCATCCAATCACATCACTTCATGGCAAATAGATGGAGAAACAATGGAAACAGTGAGAGACTTTATTTTCTTGGGCTCCAAAATTACTGCAGATGGTGACTGCAGCCTTGAAATTAACAGACACTTGTCCTTGGAAGAAAAGCTAAGACAAACCTAGACAGCTTATTAAAAAGGAGAGACATTACTTTGCCAACGAAGGTCCGTCTAGTCAAAGCTATGGTGGTTTTTTTGTTTGTTTGTTTTTATTTTTTTCCCAGTAGTCAGGTACGGATGTGTGAGTTGGACCATAAAGAATGCTGAACACCCAAGAATTGATGCTTTTGAAGTGTGGTGTTGGAGGAGACTCTTGAGAGTTCTTGGGCTGCAAGGAGATCAAACCAGTCAATCATAAAGGAAATCAGTTCTGACTATTCATTGGAAGGACTGATGCTGAAGCTGAAGCTCCAATACTTTGACCACCTGAATCAAAAAGATGATTGATTGGAAAAGACTGATGCTGTGAAAAATTAAAGGCAGGAGGAGAAGGAAATGACAGAGGATGAGATGGTTGGATGGCATCACCGATTCATTGAACATGAATTTAAGCAAGCTCCAGGAGATTGTGTAAGACAGGGAAGCTTGATATGCTGCAATCCATGAAGTCACCAAAAGATGAGCATGACTGAGTGACTGAACAACAGCAGCAGTTTCTTAGATTTATACAATAATTGAGGTCAGGTCAAACTTCTGTCTCCAGAGTTGGAGAGACAGACAAGGAAATAAAGATTCACAGCTTCCTGAAATTTTCTGTTTTGTGAGATCCAAGAACAGAGAAAGAAAAGCTAAATTATAATTGATGAGTTCCTAGCAGCTCAATATGAACAAGTTTGTGTTAAAATCTCTAGAAAGTCCCATTTTTAAAGGGATCTCTACATTGCCAGTCAGTCCAGATTTCTGTGACCTCATGCAAGGTACCAGCCTCAACTCCCATGGTCAAGCCCACTGTTATGCATGTGATTGGGCCTAGCTCTTCCAGTTGTCCACTTGCACAACAATAGCCTGGAACCCTGTTAGTGACCCCACTGCCATGTGACCACATGGAGATATGCCCTACCGTTTGCCATGTGCCCATGTGATGTTCTGCAACACAGAAGTGTGCATCTACAGCCATGATCCCCACTGCCTGCACCACTGAGCTCACCCCAACTGTGCATTTGCATGTCCCTGGCAGACCCTTGTCACTTACATCTACCACTGTGTGCCCTAAGACCATGCTGCCACAGGAGTGTACACTGACATAGGGGTCCACAGTTCCTTTGGACCTAGATAAAGCCTTATGCCCTGTCAATGCCTGTATCACTGGACTTACCAGCAGTTAGCACTGTATAATACTAGTCCAATACACATCACTGGCCTTCGCTGCCATATGCATACACATGCAGCAAGTGGACTTGTGCCCTGCCATCTGTCCTGTGACCATGGAGAGAGCCTGTAGCCACAGAAGTACACAAAAACAGCCAGAGGCTTGCATCTGCCAGTGTGCCCACAGTTGTTCCTTGATCCTTGCTGTTAGCCCTCTTCTTCACCACTACATGTGTGCCTGCCATTGGTGCCTGATACTACGCAGGCCCCTGGAGCTGGCCCCATACAGCTGAGTATGTGCACACCATTGGTTCCAGCTACCACCACTACCTGTCATGATCCCAAGTCCCTTGACCCTAGAGGTGCCACTGAAGACCCCAACAGACCTCGCAGCCACATAATAATGGAATATTATTCAGCCACAGAAATGGAGGAATCTTGCCATTTGTAACAACTTGGAGAGGCTTTGAAAGTGCTGTACTAAGGTAAATAAGTCAGACAAGGAAACATAAATACCGTATGATCTCACTTATATGTGGAATCTAAAGACAACAAACTCACAGAAATAGAAAATAGAATGATGGTTGCAAAGTTTTGATAGGTGGAGGAAATGAGGAGATATTGGCCAAAAGGTACAAGCATTGATCATAAGATGGATAAGTTCCAGGGATCTGGAACAACAAGAGAAGTATTATTACAATATTGTATTACATTTTTAAAAGTTTTTATAGCAGTAGAACTTTGATTTTCTCACAAGAAAACAACAGCAACAAAATTGTAATTATGTCAGGTAAAGATTGTGCTAACTTGTTTTATCATGGTAAAATATTTTGCACTATATGCTGTATAAAAATCATCATATCATGTACCTTGATGTTATACAATGTTATATATTTAAATAAATCTGGAAAAACTTTAAAGAAAGCCTTTTGTGGGAAAACTGATAAAATACTATTAAAGCCTTCCTTTAGTTTACTTAATAATATTATACAAATGTTGATTTCTTAATTTTGATAAAAAATACATGGCTATAAAAGATGTTAACATTAGCGGTAGCTAGGTAAAGTGTATACAAGAAGTCTACCTATTATCTTCCTGACACTTCTCTAAATATAAAATTATTTAAAAATAAAACATATATTAATTCACCACATACAAAAGAAAAAATAGTGTGTCTGTAGCGACACACAAAAATAAAATGGAGACAAAAACCAGTAGAGAAAATTTTAGCTTTTGTATCAAGATACAGCAAACAATAAACACAGTGTAACTCTTAGTGAGATTAATATGAAGTCTCATAATAAAACATTTTTTACCTCAGTGTCTTTAGCCCAGTACACTCTGCACTACTTTCAACAGCAACAAAAGAATTGCAAGGCATGTTAAAAGACAAAAGATACAGTCTAAAGAGGCAGTGTGGACATCAGACACATAAGGAATTATGTACAAATATTTTGGTAAGCATAGAAGAAAAACAATAGAAGGAAATGAGGGTGGAGAATTTACAAAAAGGAAAAGAGGTAGTAGTACAAGCAAGGTTGGGAGAGAGATAGGTTGGACATTTGGAACTGCCAAGTAGACATTGATATACTTAAAATAGATAGCCAACAGTTCCCTGTATAGCACAGAGAACTCTGTTTGACATTCTGTAACAACTTAAAGGGGAAAATAATTTGAAAATAATAAATACATGTAAATATATAATTGATTCAATTTGCTGTACACCTGAAACTAACACAACATTGCTAATCAACTATATGTCAATCTAATTTTTTTTAATTCAGATGCTATTGACACTTGTGAATTGAAATTTACAACACCTGTTGCACTATACTAAATGTTTTTGCAACTAATATATGAAGAGGTGTTGGGAATTTCAGCCAGTGCAACTAGACAAAACAACTGTAGAGATATTGATTGGAATGGGAAAATTATAAAGCTCTGTGACAGTGAGCAAACTGAAATTTTGGAAACAAAAATTATATGAATAAATGACTGCAAAGAAAAACAGAATTCAATTAAATAGTAAGGCATAATATTAACATTCAGAAAAGGCAAGAAAAGTGTTCATTTCAATCTGTAGTTTTATTGTTGTATTTATTTTCATATTTAGAGACATATTTATCATATATATGTATATACATATACATACATATATACATATGATATATGATAAATGCATTTCTAAATATGAATATAAATGAATATATGAATGAAATATAAATACATTTCTAAACATGAAAAAACATATATGTATATATACACATAATATATATGTATATGTATTACATATATATAATACATATGTGTAATGTATGTACTACATATGTTACATATATGTATATAATACATATATATAATACATATGTGTGTATATATGTGTATTTGTATATATATATATATGCACACACACAGATATATGTATATCTGTGTGTATATATATACAGATAAAGGACTTTATTAATGCTGTTCAGAGCCAAGATATAAGCATAACAGAAAAGAAAGCATAAAATTAAATAATTTTATTAAACCACTTAAAATTTATTTTTGAAATATTTTTAAGGACTTGTATTCTTTAAAAGATAAATGCTTAGTTCTATCCATGTAAAGATCAAGAAGCAATAATAACTCAGCAGAAACAAGCTTGACTAGTACTTTGAGAAGGTCACAAGATAAATTCCCCATCTAAAGGAGCCAACACTCCTTTTGAAGAAATGACAAATCCTGGTTATTGTCAAGATGTATGAAATGAGACCAGAACATCTATGCCACAAAGCAATTAACATTTCAAAGATGGACTAAAGAGGTTCATTTGATCAAAGAAGTGATTTGAGCATTAAAACATAACCTAAGTTGGTTTAGATTGAATATATAAAACTCCACTTTTACTGTGGGAAGCAACTGGATTGTAGTTGCATCACCAATATTGTAATGAAAGTGTCAAGGAAAGATACATAATTAAAAATGTATCTTGTCTTTTCTGAAGTAACTGTATTTCTGGAAAACAAAAGGGCCCTAGTTGATGAGAAAAAATTTTTCTTTACAGAGGTCCAAGTAATAACTGTGGGAAGAACTAAAAAATCAGAAGTTTAGGAAGTCCTAAGAAAATCTAATTCAAGCAAATCTTCTTAATGTGTATTTTTTTAATAAAAGGTTATTTTAAAAGTTAATAAATTTAAATATCCAAGTTTAACATCACTGAGAATGGGACAATTAAGTATTGTTTGGAAGGTGATGAATATGTGAAACATTGCACAACTTCTAAAAAAGTTCCTCTAACCACATTTGAGCTAAAATCTAGTTAAACCACTAAAAGTAATTTTTATTTCTTACACACAAGGGTATGTGGATAGGTGGATAAGTTAACTTGGCATAGAGTAAAACAATCAAAATCTTGGCTGAAACAAATCAAAATATGAATGTGTATTCTGTAACCACTGAAAAAATTAAAGTAGATATCAAATGATACCAAGAAAGTACTTTTAATTTCGTGAGCTATGACAGCATGCTTCTGTGCAATAAAATATCCATTTTTTAGAGATGTAAATATTATAGAAAGGCAATATATACAGAATAAGACATTCTAAACTGTTTCAGCAGTGAAAAGCTAAAAAATATATTTAAGTGAAGTCGCTCAGTTATGTCCAACTCTTTGTGACCACATGGACTATAGCCTACCAGGCTCCTCCATCCTTGGGATTTTCCAGGCAAGAGTACTGGAGTGGATTGCCATTTCCTTCTCCAGGGGATCTTCCCAACCCAGGGATCAAACCCAGATCTTCCCCATTGTAGGCAGGTGCTTTACCATCTGAGCCACTATGGAAGTTACCTAAAATATATAAAATAGTTTAGATAAAGCTAAAGCAAGTGATTACTGATGAATAGTGACCTGATTAATTTGTGAAGTAGTCATTCTCTCTACTTAGGTGTTGTATGTTTAATATTTCATAGCTAATAAATAAAAGAGTAGACAAACATATAGATCAATAAATGGCTAAAAGAATAGATAGGCAGAGAGAATAGATGAATCACAGTTCCAGTTAGGCTCTGGAGAAAGCAAATATAAAATAAAATTAATGCTAAGAATCCTTAAACTTACAGTCAACTACTAAAAAGGAGCAATGGAAAAATCTGGAGTAATAAAAAAGGGACATATATTTATGTTATATAATTAGCTCTCTCTCCCTTTGGACTACTTCCTATGCTAAGAGGCCATAGTAATGATAATTTTCAATAGATTAGAAAAATTAAAGAGCTTTAATAAGTAAGTTAAGTTATTTGTTTGATGCTAGGATCCAAGTGCTACAGAAAGGATCCTGAAGGATTTCTGGGAGACCAGAAGAAGCAAAAAGGTACATGTATATAATCAATCCCAGTGCAAGTTTTAGGATGAGTTTCTAAATTTTCAGTTCAGTTCAGTCACTCAGCCGTGTCCGACTCTTTGTAACCCCATGGACTGCAATGTACCAGGCTTCCCTGTCCATCACAAACCCCTGGAGCTTACTCAATCTCATGTCCATTGAGTAAATGTTGCCATCCAACCATCTCATTGTCTGTCGTCCCCTTCTCTTTCTTCCCTCAATCATCCCCAGCATCAGGGTCTTTTCAAATGAGTCAGTTCGCATCAGGTGGCCAAATTTTTGGAACTTCAGCTTCAGCATCAGTTCTTCCAATGAATATTCAGGACTGATTTCCTTTAGGATGGACTGATTGGATCTCGTTGCAGTCAAAGGGACTCTTTAGAGTCTTCTCCAACACCAGAATTCAAAAGCATCAATTCTTTGGTGCTCAGCTTTCTTTTTTATCCATTTATTTTTATTAGTTGGAGGCTAATTACTTTACAATATTATAGTGGTTTTTGCCATACATTGACATGAATCAGCCATGGATTTATATGTATTCCCTATGCCGATCCCCCTCCCACCTCCCTCTCCACCCAAACCCTCTGGATCTTCCCAGTGCACCAGCCCCGAGCACTTGTCTCATGCATACATGGAAGCAACCTAGATGTCCATCAGCAGACGAATGGATAAGGAAGCTGTGGTACATGTACACCATGGAATATTACTCAGCCATTAAAAGGAATTCATTTGAATCAGTTCTAATGAGATGGATGTAACTGGAGTTCATTATACAGAGTGAAGTAAGTCAGAAAGATAAAGACCAATACAGTATACTAATGCATATATATGGAATTTAGAAAGATGGTAACGATAACCCTATATGCAAAACAGAAAAAGAGACACAGATGTACAGAACAGACTTTTGGACTCTGTGGGAGAAGGTGAGGGTGGGATGTTTCAAGAGAACAGCATCGAAACATGTATATTATCTATGGTGAAACAGATCACCAGCCCAGGTGCTCAGCTTTCTTTATACTCTAGTTCTAACATCCATACATGACTACTGGAAAAGCCACACCTTTGACTAGATGAACCTGTGTTGGCAAAATAATGTCTCTGCTTTTTAAGATGCTGTCTAGATTGATCATAGCTTTTTCTCCAAGGAGCAAGACTCTTTTAATTTCATGGCTGCACTCACCATCTGCAGTGATTTTGGAGCCCCAAAATATAGTCTCTCACTGTTTCCATTGTTAACCCATCTATTTGTCATGAAGTGATGGGACCAGATGTCATGATCTTAGTTTTCTGAATGTTGAATTTTAAGCTAACTTTTTTCACTCTCCTCTTTCAATCTATCAAGAGGCCCTTTAATTCTTCTTCACTTTCTGCCATAATGATGGTGTCATTTGCATATCTGAGGTTATTGATAATTCTCCCAGCAATCTTGATTCGAGCTTGTGCTTCATCCAGCATTACACCTGATGTACACTGCTTATAAGTTAAACAAGCAGGGTGACAATATACAGCCTTGACAGAATCCTTTCCCAATTTGGAACCAGTCTGTTGTTCCAAGTCCAGTTCTTACTGTTGCTTCTTGACCTCTATACAGATTTCTAGGGAGGCAGATAAGTTGGTCTGGTATTCCCAACTCTTTAAGAAATGTTCACAGTTTGTTGTGATCCACACAGTCTAAGGTGTAGGCGTAGCCAATGAAGAACAAGCAGATGATTTTCTGGAACACTCTTGCTTTTCTGATGATCCAACTGTTGTTGACAATTTGATCTCTGGTTCCTCTGATTTTTCTAAATCCAACTTGAACACATGCAAATCACAGTACACATGCTGTTGAAGCTTGGCTTGGAAGATTTTGAGCATTACTTTGCTACCATGTAAGACAAGTGCAATTGCGTGGTAATTGAGCAACCTTTGCCATTGCCTTTCTTTGGGATTGGAATGAAAACTGACCTTTTCCAGTCCTGTGGCCACCGCTGAGTTTTCCAAATTTGCTGGCATATTGAGTGCAGCACTTTCACAAAATCATCTTTCAGGATTTGAAATAGCTCAACTGGAATTCCATCACCTCCAATAGCTTTGTTCTTAGTGATACTTCCTAAGGCCATCTTGACTTTGCATTTCAGCTCTTTTGTGTATTCTTGCCTCCTCTTCTTAATATCTTCTGCTCTGTTAGATCCATACCATTTCTGCCTTCTATTATTAAATAGGAATAAAAGTAAATAAATAAATAAATCTAATTATTTAGTATTTAATTATTTATTTATTATTTAGCAAAGAAATTTACTTTTTTCATAGTGAGTAAATAATAATTGTATATACATATATATATTATAATATGTATCTAGAATATCATCAACTATTGCCTAAGATAGATCTCTCCTATTGATAAAAGATTGGATGTATTTTCAAAATTATGTACTTTAGCAAAAGTCATTTTTATTGCTATTATCTCTCCTTTGAAGTTTAAATAGAAAGATATGCATGGATTTTGAGCTGCCAAAGAGATAAAATGTAGGAATTATTTTATTCCACACACTTTTTAGCATACCTTGCTATACCATAGAGACTTAACTTGGAAGTGAAATTTCCTGAATACTTTTGTAACTAGAATTCTATGTGCAAATTGGGCTTTTACTTACTAAATCCCTTTACACAAAAAATGGAAGACACAATTAATGCAGAGGTTATTTTCCTACTTCTTTCTATAAGTTTTTAACTTTTTAGGCAAGATTTTATAGAATATTTTACACTACATGACTGCTACAGTGTCCATTATCTATCTTTCATTTGAATCTTAATGGTAGACATGTTCACATCTTAGTTTTATTCTTTGATCCTTCTATAACTGCTATGATTAAATAGTTCTTAAATCAATAATTCTTGTGTTGACCTGATAGATGGTACTTTAGTTGATGGATAATTATGTCTTGGCCAGTTCATTTGTGGAGTGCCTGCCTAGATCCTGCTCTTCTATCCTTTTCAGCAATATTGTAAATCTACTATAGTTTACAATTAAATATATTCTAACTTACAATAATTAAAATTGCTTAGATTTATTGTTCTGAGTTCAAAACTGCTACAGAAGATTATCTTAAATGTGAGTTAAACCATATGGTTTTGACTAGTTGTGCATGGCAGAACGCAAAGAACTCTAGCTATTTGCTGGCCTGTGGTAAAATATTTTATGAAACTGTCATCTATTTTATTCTCAATGGCTGCCCATGTTACTAAGAGGCTTACAGTTACTAGAAATATTTCGTAAACCTCAAAATGTAACTTATGTCTGCAGATGTTTTTCACTTTTACCAAATTACGTGAGAGAGAGCCTAACTATGACTCATTGTAAACAGGTGGCAGTAAGAAGCAGCCTTAGCAGGAGATAAGACTGCAAGACTAGCGGTCTCAGTATAAACCTGCCAGACAATAACAGGCAGCCCAAAGTCAAATATCAAATATTAGATGCTACCTTTAATTGTAGATGCCTTTAATTGTAGATGCCTTTTTGTTTTCCACCATTAATTTAAGAGAATGGAAAAGGCTCAGCACAAAGGCATTGATTCTAGACAAGAGAGGATTCAGTGTTTTGTCTAGACAAGGCTTTTTATATGTTCACTTGCACATAGAACTGACTAAAAGAAAATACATGAAAAGCCAAATGGGAACTTATAACGCCAAATAAACCACAAGCTGCCCCGAGAAGCACAGTGACTGTTTCATTTGTAAGGCAAATTTTGGGCTCCAAACCCACAGCAGATGAAAGTTGCTGTAAAAGCTGCACAGTCTTACTTTTCACATGCCCACAGAAGAGACTGAGCAAGGATAATTCCCAACCAGTATGTGACCACAGAACACAACACAATGGGAGTCAACCCAGAGAACAACTGGTGTCTCCATAAGTAACTTTCTCTACTGCCAAGGCAGGTGACTTTCAAAATAATTCCTGCCCAGCAATATTATATGACTTCTATGAACTGGGACTTTGGGGAATGTTTAATTCTTTATTTTCTTAGTGAAAATGTTCAGTCTACCTTGTTCATATAACAACATTGAATACCGATTGCAAGGTGTTAAGATACTTTTTTTATTAGGTAATAGGTCACCAGACCACAGATATCCAACATGACACTTAGAAATCTTAGACCTGGGTGTGGATGTAATCATTATCAGACTTTAACTGCTTCATTTCAGTAAGAATTAAATTAGTGCTGCAGGTAACAACTAAAGTATTCATGGATATTTTGTGACAGAGGCAAGTCTACTCATTGCCACTTCCACTGTACCTTTTCTATTCAGCAAAAGCACTTCTGAGTTTAAGGTAGGTTTATGGTGATCAAGTTAGGTGAGACACTCTCTCCCATTGACATTAAAAGTATCAGTATGATATGGTCTTGACAATGAAGATGTGAATAACATTTTGATAGTATTGTTTTTAACATTATTGCAAGAATTTAAGTGACAGAGATACAATTATAATTTTGCTCTAATACTTCATCAATGCTATACCAATACTTCATTATATTTACTCTTAATTCATAACATCCTAAAAATATTTTGCTAAATGACTTCCCTTTTTTAATTTTGCATTTATAAAAATGTACTTGGGAGAATAGTGACTGACAGGAGAAGAAAAAAGTTAAAGTTAAAGGAAATCCAATACATAAGGGAATGTTGGAGAGATTTTATTTTTGTCATCACAGATAGGAGAAATTGGAAAAGGGAAAACTATTTAGAAAGCATTCTTACAGACTATAAAACCTGGAGACTTGCTTATTAAAATAAAAACCTATATTTTGAAATCAAACATTTGCTTTATATTCCTTTGTACACTATAGTCCAGCTAATTAGTTATTTCTGTCTAGAAAACCCATATACTCCATTATTTGTTCATAACTGATAGAAGAGTAGAGGACTTTTTAATGCAGTATTATGTTTGGGATAAAAAGTGCACAACTTTGAAATTTGACATTCCCTGCAAAGACAGATACAGTTTCGTGTCTTTTTTTTTTTTTTTAATATTATCTTTGCATAAGTGAGAAAGAAGTCATTTTTAATATCTTTCTAAAGATGTTTTGAATTTAGAGTGAATACAATCAAGTATTACCATAGGTTTGATGAAGGATAGGGATGTAGGATATAGGTGTACTTCTATCACTTAGCAAATTATCATAATAATGTCAAATCTAAATCTTATGTAAAAGTGACATGTATTTACAGCAGAAACTCTGCAGGCGATTAACCATTTTGTGTATATGTGTATGCAGCTAAAAGTAATTTATGGTAAAAACCACAATGTTAATAAATTTCCATATCTTAAAAGACTTTTTGCTGGTAAATTTGTGGAGACGTAAAACATTTCAACCTAAAGACAGTTTTATCTCCACCTTGTTTTCTCTTTTTCTTTCTATTCCCAAGCTTAGAATATTTACTGTTTTGCTTTTTCACAACTCAGCCTCTATTGCTCCAGATAAGTCTAATGAATGAATAAGTACCACATTAAGTATGAAAAGTAAAAATGGAGAAGATATTCCTTCTAAAACCAATCAAGTGAACACAGCAATTGTACTAAATCTACACTTTTTGCACTGTTTCAGCAACTAAGAAATACCCTGACTAGAATATGTCTTAGAATATACTTTGATATGCATAAATTAATTTACATTCTAGAGGTTATGAATTAACAAATCTTTTTAGCATAGTAAATAGGTGCTCCATGTATGCACATGTTTGTCCAATAAGTATGGGTAAAGAGACCTATTATTAGGAAAAATAAAAAGTCACAAGGAAAGTTTGCAAGTGTTTCTAATGCTTGGGCATATAAGAATGTGTGTGTGTGTGTGTGTGTGTGTGTGTGTGTGTGTGTGTGTTTACATATTACCAAAATAATAGATATAAATGTAAAACAATAAAATTGCATAATACCAATATAAAAATAGGCTTCTAAAACTATTCCCAAATTCCCAGCTCACTTTCTAAAGGAAAACTCTTTGGAGTATTCACTACTTTAAATCATTACTATATAAATATACATTCTATGAATTTATATCTCTTTCTTCATAAATATGTTTTTAATTGTGTTTCCATCTCTGAGAAATTAAAGTTTACCTCCCTGAGTTAAGAAGAGCCCCTGGAGAAGGAATGGGCTACCAACTCCAACATTATAGCCTAGAAAATTCCATGGGTTCACAAAAAGTCGGACGTTGTGAGTGACTTTCAGTTTCACTTCACTGTCACTTATTTTTGCCTTACTATTCTTCACTTTCTATATGCATATTATTAGCTTTACTTAACAGCTAATTCAACTGTTAGTTCAAATTGGTACATGTTTAGACTGCCTAGATTCAAATCTTAAATGAAATTCTCTATCAAAATATTTATGTACATATTTTCAATTATATTAATTTTGAACAAATGACATAACTTTCTGTCTTTTGGTTTTCTAATCTGTAACATCAAGACATCTACTTATGTTGTAAACAGTTATGAGGAATATGTGAGAGAATGAACAAGAATTAATTAGAAGAGTTACATTCAAGTATAAAATAATTTTTTAAGTATCAAAGAATAGTAATTTAATGTTTATTCCCATAGAGATAATTAGATTCTCATTCTTTGCAGACAACTTGACCATCAAAATGGAAAATATTTGAACATATTATATAAAGGTCTGGTGGCTGAGATGGTAAAGTATCTGCCTGCAATGCAGGAAAACTCAGTTCGATCCCTGCATTGGGAAGATCCCCTGAAGAAGGAAATGGCAACCCACTCTATTATTAATGATGTTCCAGTATTCTTGCCAGGAAAATCTCATGGAAAGAGGAGACTGGCAAGCTACAGTCCATGGAGTTACAAAGAGTTGGACACAATTGAGTAACTGACACTTTCACTTTTCACAGTATCATGGCTATGTTAAATATTGTTGAATGCATAACCCAGAAAGAGTGAGAAACAGTCTTTGTCATGGCTATATTGCCTTCATTGTTGCATGGTTCAAAAGAAATTATCAAACGTGTTAATTTTAAGTAAATTACTTTTCATTTCATCTATTGTTCAAAATCATGTCTAATTTTGTTTCATTAAAATAAATTGATATTATTAAAATCCTTTCTTGTCATACACAGTGAACAGTGTCTTTATCCTATGAATGTTACCTTTCTGCCATACTATACTATAAGTTCTAGAGGTCTGTACTCTTCTGTTTCACTCTGCTCCAGCTGCTTTCCAATATCGCATTATAGCTAAATGTTGGGAATTTACTTCATTTCATTTAAGTTGTACCTTTGTATTTTATTTATATATGTATCATATTAAGAGTGTATCAGGCAGGAAGGCTAGAGGTTCTCCAAAGAAAGGAAGTAGGCTGCAAGTGTCAGACATTTTTATCTCTCTCTTAAGCGTTAGGAGGAAACAAACTACAAGTGTCAGATATTTTTTTCCCTTCTCTATACAAATTTAAAAGGAGGTTTCTTTTCAAATTCTGTGTTACCATGACAACACCTGGCTCCACCTGAACTTAACTTTCCTCAAACCTTGAGCTAACCAAGGCATTTTTCTTACGGAAATGTTTTTCTAAGCTATGTTAACGAACTATGTATTTACCCTAGACTCTCTTTCTTCAAGTTGGTTGTGGTTAAGACCCAGAACCCATAAGGGTTCAACAAACTAGTATGCTTTACTCATATATTGTTCTTCTAATCTATGTTAATGAAACTATATATTACTTGGAAACCTGCCTTTCTTTAAGATTCATGTCAATCGTTTTATGGCCTGGGATGACTCACCTTGTGCCAATGTTATCTGAAAATGCAGGGTGTGGGTGAGGGGCCTAGTGCCATTCTGAGTTTTGAGATATCTCCTTTCTCTAATTAACAGCTTGCTGATAGGTATGTAACATACTGCTAAAGGCTAGCAGGGGGACACTCTCCATTCCCATTCTGATATCTGTGTCAGATACTTTCTCTGTCCCTTTTCTTACTTTAATAAAACTCGGCTACATAAAAGCTCTTGAATGATCAAGTCGCATCCCTGGTCCCGAAGCTAAATCTTCTTCAGAGACCACAAATCCCACGTTGTTCACCATAAGCTATCACCTTGGGGGCTCATCTGGGATCTTCAGGACAAGGTAAGAACACTCAGAGCTCTATCCTCTCTGCTTTCTCAATATACACGTTTTCTGCTTTACTTTACTAACTGTATGGTATGCTTGTGTGAATGAACAACACGCCCTACATGAAGCAAGGGATGAGCCCTGCTCTGAGGTCTCTAGATGCCTTGTAATGACTGAAGGCAGCCCCCAAAAAGGGAGCCATGTTGGGGGTTTATATTAACCTGTCAATACCAAGAAACATCCAACATCCCTGCTAGGGGAGCAGCAAGAAATGGGTGAAGAGTGTAGACCAGACTGTTCTTTCTCAGTCACATTTTCCTGGTTTCTTTGACCATTTCATAATTGAGTGGAGGATTAAAACAACTAACCTAATCTGCCAGATTATAGACTTTCAAGGGACTTGTGATCCATGCTGTTACTATGTACTTTTACTTAGACCCCATGTATGGAAGTGCCTAGGCTTCTAGGAGCCGAGAGTTAATAGGAGCATATATGGAGTGAGGTGGAACTCTAGCTCCAGCAGGATATTTGGGAACTAGGTGGAACTCTAGCTCCAGGAATGTCTCTCAGGCTACAGGGCACTCTCTTGGCTGCCTGAGTCAGTGGCCTGCCATCTGAAAGTGAGTCTTTGTCATGGTTGTGCCACCAATCTATATAGATAAAAGCACTTCTGGTGACGATGAGGTTTATGAGGACACAGATGGAGAATTGCAGGATCTGGTCAGATTGGAATTGCAATGGGCTTCTTCCTTTGGTAGCACTAGCTCTTAGTGGACCAGGGGAGGCTCCCTGGTGGCTTTTGTCTCAACTTCTTCGATATTTCTTTTGTGGAATCTGTAGAAATGAGCTGGAAGGACATCCTTGTAGCTTGAGGACAAAAATCACTACTTCCTGCTGGTCCGGGGCACAGGCCCTAAATTTCTGCCCCTTTCTGATGTCTATGTAACAAGGTTTGTCTATCTCTTTTATACTTTAATAAAACTTAATCACACAAAAGCTCTGAGAGATCAAACCTCGTCACTGGCCCCAGATTGAATTCCTCTCCTGTGGAGGCCAAAAATCCTGGTCTCTTTCATGGCTCAGCAACAACCTTTCAATATGTTATTAACTTTCATTTTCTTCAAGTTATGTATTCACTTTCACAATTGATTCCTATTTTAGAGTTAAATAAAAAGTTCCAAATCATTTTCTCTTAGAATATTAAGGTACTACTCCAATTTGTTATAGGAAGGTGTAGTAATCTTACATTCATTTTCAGATTGTTATATAAATTGTTCCTCAAATCTTTCAAGATTATACCTGTATTTATATAATCTTGAAATTACTATGAGAGTATGCTTTTCTGTGGACCTTTTAAATTAAAGAGTTTGACTTTTAGTGGGTTATTTCTATTTGAACACTTATGCCATATTGCAGAGCTAGAATGTAATTTACTTGAAAAAAAAATGTTATTGAAGTATAGTTGATTATACAATCTGTGTTGTTTCTGCTGTAGAGCAAAGTGAATCAATTATACATATGCATATATCCACTATCTTCTAGATACTTTTTCTCCAGATAGGTCATGATAGTATTGAACAGAATTTCCAGTTCTATGCAGTAGGCCCTTATTAAATATCTATTTTAAATATAGTGTGTATATGTCAATACCAAGCTCACAATGTATTCTCCCTTTCCACCCCAGTAACCTGAGGGCTGTTTTCTACATTTGTGACTCTATTTCTGTTTTGTGAATAAGCACACTTGTACTTTTTTTTTTTAACTTCACATATAAGCAATATCATATGATATTTATTCTTCTCAGTCTGACTTACATCACTCAGTATGACAATCTATATTGATGCAAATGATATCTTTTCATTCTCTTTATGGTTTGAGCAATATTCCACTATGTATAGGCTCATTGGTGGCTCAGGGAATATGCCTGCAATGTGAGAGACCTGGGTTTGATCCCTGGGTTGGGAAGGTCCCCTGGAGAAGGGAATGGCAACTCAGTCTAGTAATCTTGCCTGAAGAATTCCATGGACAGAGAAGCCTAGTGGGGCTACAGTCCATGGGGTCACAAAGAGCTGGACATGACTGAGGGACTATATATACACATATATATACACCATTTCTTCTTTACCCCTTCCTCTGTTGAAGGAAATTGAGAATGCTTCCATGCCCTGGGTGTTGTAAATAGTGTTGAAATGAACAGCAGGGTGCATGTATCCTTTCAAAGTATGGTTTTCTCCAGGTATATGCTCAGGAGTGGGATTGTAGATTGCATGGTAGCTCTACTTTTAGTTTTATAAGGAATCTCCATACTATTGTCCATAGTGACTATATCAATTTATGTTCTTACTGAGAGAGTCAATTTCTAGGCAGGTTGATAAGAAGTCTGGGGTCCCCAAGTTGGAAAGAAGGGTCTAGGGTTCATCAGGAGGAGATAGAGGTCTGGAATTCTCATGGAAGAAGAAAGGAAAACAAACGTTTTTGGTTTTCTTATTCTCTACACTCCTTATTCTTAGTCACATAAATCTTTTATTTATTTATTTTTGTTTGTGTTGTTTTGTTTTGTTTTTCTTTAAGCCCAGAACTGATGATTACACAGCAAACACCTCAATTTAAACTCTGAACTAAGTATTCAGTTCAGTCGCTCAGTTGTGTCCAACTCTTTGCGACCCCATGGACTGCAGTATATCAGATCTCCCTGTCCATCACCAACTCCCAGAGTCTACTCAAACTCATGTCTATTGAGTCAGTGATGCCATCCAACCATCTCATCCTTTGTCATCTCACTCTCCTCCCACGCTCAATATTTCCCAGCATCAGAGTCCTTTCCAATGAGTCAGTTATTCACATCAGGTGGCCAAAGTATTGGAGTTTCAGCTTCAAAAACAATCCGTCCAATGAATATTCAGGACTCATCTCCTTTAGGATGGAGTGGTTGGATCTCCTTGCAGTCCAAGGGACTCTCAAGAGTCTTCTCCAACATCACAGTTCAAAAGTATTAATTCTTTGGTGTTCGGTTCTCTTTATAGTCCAACTTTCACATCCATACAAGACTACTGGAAAAACCAAAGCTTTTGACTAGACAGACTTTTGCTGGCAAAGTAATGCCCCTGCTTTTTAATATGCTGTCTAGGATGATTCTAACTTTTCTTCCAAGGAGCGAGCACCTTTTAATTTCATGGCTGCAGTCACCATCTTCAGTGATTTTGGAGCCTAGTAAAATAGTCTAATTTTTTCCACTGTTTCCCCATCTATTTGCCATGAAGTGATAGGACCAGATGCCATGATATTAGTTTTCTGAATGTTGACCTTAAACCAACTTTTTCACTCTCCTTTTTCACTTTTATCAAGAGGTTCTTTAGGTCCTCTTCACTTTCTGTCATAAGGGTGGTGTCATTTGCATATCTGAGGTTACTGTTATTTCTCCCAGAAATCTTAATTTCAGCTTGTGCTTCATTCAGCCCAGTGTTTCTCATGATGTATTCTGCATATAAGTTAAATAAGCAGGGTGACAATATACAGCCTTGACGTACTCCTTTTCCTATTTGGAACCAGTCTGTTGTTCCATGTCCAGTTTTAACTGTTGCTTCCTGAGCTGCATACAGGTTTCTCAAGAGGTTGGTCAGGTGGTCTGGTATTCTCATCTCTTGAAGAATAACAGTGTATGGTGATCCACACAGTCAAAGGGTTTGGCATATTCAATAAAGCAGAAATAGATGATTTTCTGGAACTCTCTTGCTTTTTTGATGATCCAGCAGTTGTTGGCAATTTGATCTCTGGTTCCTCTGTCTTTTTTAAAACCAGCTTGAACATCTGGAAGTTCACTGTTCATGTATTGCTGAAGCCTGACTTGGAGAATTTTGAGCATTACTTTACTAGCTCCTACTTTATGTGTGAGATGAGTGCAATTGTGTGGTAGTTTGAGCATTCTTTGGGATTGCCTTTCTTTTGGATTGGAATGAAAACTGACCTTTTCCAGTCCTGTGGCCACTGCTGAGTTTTCCAAATTTGCTGGCATATTGAGTGTAGCACTTTCACAGCATCATCTTTCAGGAGTTGAAATAGCTCAACTGGAATCCCATCACCTCCACTAGCTTTGTTCGTGGTGATGATTCCTAAACCCATTTGACTTCACTTTCCAGGATGTCTGGCTCTAGGTCGGTGATCACACCATCATGATTATCTGGGTTGTACTAAGGAGTATATAACAACAATATATCCTGCTTGAGGATAGTTTCTCATTCCTGGAAAACTTCTAACTATTTCTGATATCTTAGAATGCATATTATGGGAGTGGATCTGGTAAAATATTTCTATTGTTATTTCTAACCCTTTCATTTTAAAGTGTAAATTGTGGGAGTGGTTCTGGTAAAATTTTTACAACCTTGAGACATTCTTTTGATTTATAGTAATAACTGGTTAAAAAAGTATATAGCTCCCTTGCTAAAATCTAGCAAGAGGGGTACTCTCTGCACCCCTTCTGATGTCTATGCCAGAAACTTTCTCTGTCCCTCTTTCACTTTAATACAACTCTGCTATGCAAAAGCTTTTGAGTGATCAAGACTGGTCCTTGGTCCCAAAGCTAAATCTTCTTCGGAGATGATTAATCTGACTGACATCATTACCAACAGTGAAGGGTTCCTTTTTCTCTAGATCCTCTTTGGCATATATTGTTTGTAGATTTTTTGATGATGGCCCTTCGACCAGTGTGAGGAGATACCTCATTATAGCCTTGATTTCCACTTCTCTAACAATTAGTAATATTGGAACATCTTTTCACATGCTTTTTGACCATCTGAATGTCTTCTTTGAGTAAATATCTATTTAGATCTTCTACGCATTTCTATATTGGATCAATTTGCTTTTTTGATACTGAACTGAATAAGCTGTTGTATTTTGTGGAGATTAATCCATCATCGGTTACTTTGTTTGAAAATATATTGTCCCATTCTGTGAATTTCTTTTCATTTTGCATGTGATTTCCTTTGTTATTCAAAAGTTTTTAAGTATTATTCAGTCTCATTTATTTTTATTTATAATTTTATTACTCTAGGAGGTAACTCAAAAAGATCTTGCTGTGATTTATATCAAAGACTGTTTTGCCTGTTTTCCTTTAAGATTCTTATGTTATCTGCTCTTACATGTACCACTTTAATCCTTTTTAAGTTTATTTTTGTGTACAATGTAAGGGAATGTGCTAATTTCACTCATTTTCATGTATCTGTCCAGTTTTCTAAGCACAACTTACTGAAAACACTGCATTTTCTTCATTGTATATTTCTCTGTTGTATATTCTTGTGTAACATATTAGTTGACCATGGGTACATGGATTTAGCTTTAGCCTTTTTGTCCTGCTTCATTGATCTATATTTCTGGTTTGAGCCAGTGCCGTACTGTTTTCATTGCTGTAGCTTTGCTGTATAGTTTGAAGTCAGGGAGCATGATTCCTCTCTATTCATTTTTCTTTATCAAGATTGTTTTGGCTACTTGAGGTCTTTTATGATTCCATTCAAGTTGTAAAAAAATTCACTCTCATTCTATGAAAATGCCATTGGTAATGTAATAGATATTGCATGGAATCTGTAGATTGCCTTCAGTGGTATAGTCAGTTCGGTAATATTGATTCTTCCAATTCAAGAATATGGTATATATCTTTATATGTTTGTATCATCATTTATTTCTTTCATAATCATCTTAAAGTTTCCTGAGTACAGGTCTTTTGCATACTTAGACAGGTTTATTCCCAGGTATTTTATTTTTTATGCTGTGATAGCAAATGAGATTTTTTTTACTTAATTTCAATTTTTAATATTTTGTTGTTAATGTATAGGAATGTTAGAGATGTCTGTGTATTAATTTTGTATTTTGCAACTTTACCAAATTCCTTGATGAGCATTAATAGCATTATGGTGTCATCTTTAGGATTTTTAATGTATGGAAAGTGACAATTTTACTTATTCTTTTCTATTAATATTCTTTTTTCCAAGATCTCCATGACTAGGACTCCCAAACCTATGTTGAATAAAAGTGATGAGAATGGACATCTTTGCCTTCCTGTTCCTGATTTTAGGGAACATGCTTTCAGGTTCTCAAAATTAAGAATGCTTTCTGTGGGATTGTTGTATATATGGCTGTTATTACATTGAGGTAGGTTCCCTCTATGTCCACTATCTGGAGAGTTTGTATCGTAAATGAATATTGAAATTTTTCAAAATATTTCTGCATTTATTGAGAGGATAATATGCTTTATTTTTGATGTTTATTTTGTATTGAAGTATTGATTAACTTCAATATTGTTGTTGTAATTCAGTACTGATTAACAATGTGTTAGTTTTAGGTGTACAGCAAAATAATTTGGTTATTCATAAATATATATCTATTCTTTTTCAAGTTCTTTTCCCATTTAAGTTGTTACAGAGTAGTGAACAGAGTTCTCATTGTTATATAGTAGGCCCTCGGTTTTCTATTTTAAATATAGCAATTATGGCTGGAAATGATATTTGATACAATTTCAATTTTCTTAAACTTACTGAGGCTCACTTTGTGGCTCAGTGTTTGGTCAGTCCTGGAGAATGTTCCATGCGCACAGGAGAAGAATGTGTGTTCTCATGTTTGGGGATGGAATGCTCTATAAATATAAATTGTCTCTGGCCTAATGTATCATTTAAGGTCTGTGTTTCCTTATTGCTTTTCTGTCTGTATGATCTATCTGTTAATGAAAGTGGGGTGTTAAAATCCTCCAGTATTATTGTTTTACTGTCAATTTCTTCCTTTATGGCTGTTAGTATTCTCTCTATACGTTGAAGTACTCTTGTGTTGGGTGCATAAATATTTTCAATTGTTATATCTTCTTCTTGGATTGATCCCTTGATCATTATGCAATGCCTTTTTTTGTCTCTTGTAATAGTCTTTAAAGTATATTTTGCCTTATATAAGTATTTATACTCCAGTTTTCTTTTTGTTTCAATTTACATGGAATATCTTTTATCATCCTATCATTTTCAGTCTGCATGTTTCCATAGGATGAATTGGGACTCTTATAGACAGTATACACATGGGTCTTTTTGTATCTGTTCATCAAATCTATGTCTTCTGTTTGGATAGAAATGACCATATGGTCTTTATTCATAAGTTTTTTGTTTGTTTGTTTATTTGTTTTTAATGTGGTTTATCACAATGATTGATTTGCTTATACTGAAGAATCCTTGCATCCCTGGGATAAATTCCACTAGATCATAATGCATGATCCTTTTAATGTATTGGTAGATATGGGTAGCTAGTGTTTTCTTGAGGATTTTTGTGTCTATATTTATCAGTGACATTATCCTGTAACTCTGTGTGTGTGTGTGTGTGTGTGTGTGTGTGTGTGTGTGTGATATCTTTGTTTAGTTTTGATGTCAGGGTTATGATGAACTTGGAGAATAAACCTTAGAGTGTTCTTTCTGAAAATTTTTGGTAGAGTTTGAGAAGAATATATGTTAACTTTCTAATTCTTTTAAAAATTTGCTTATTTTTTATTGAAGGATGATTGCTTTACAGAGTTTTACTGTTTTCTGTCAAACCTCAACATGAAACAGGCATAGATATACATATATCCCTTCCCTTTTGAAACTCCCTCCAATCTTTCTCCCCATTCCACCCCTCTAGGTTGATACAGAGTCCCTGTTTGAGTTTCCAGAGCCATACCGCAAATTACTGTTGGCTATATATTTTACACATGGTAATGTAAGTTTCCATGTTACTCTTTCCATACATCTCACCTTCTCCTCCCCTCTCTCCATGTCTCTATGCCTGTTTCTTCATTGTTACCCTGTAACTAAGTTCTTCAGTACCATTTTTCTAGATTCTGTATATATGTGTTAGAATATTATATTTATTTTCTCTTTCTGACTTACTTCACTCTGTATAATAGGTTCTCAGTTCATCCACCTCATTAGAACTGACTCAAATGTGTTCCTTTTTATGACCGAGTAGTATTCCATTGTGTATATGTACCACACCTCTTTATCCATTCATTGGTCAAACTCTTCTCTAAATATTTGATAGAATGTACTTGTTAGATCATATGGTCTTGAACTTTTTCTTGTTGGAGCTTTTAAGTCACAGTTTCAATTTCAGAACTTGTGATTGGCCTGTTCATATTGTCTATTTCTTTTTGGTTCATCTTAGAAATCTGTACATTTCTAAGAATTTTCTTTCTTCTAATTTTCTTGGTGTATACTTTCTGGTTGTAGTCTCCTATGATCTTTTCTATTTCTGTGGTGTCAGTTGTAACATCTTTTTCATTTCTAATTTTATTGATTTATTTTCCTTTTTTTTTTTTTTTTTTTTTCTTGGTGAGTCTGGCTCAATGTTTACCAATTTTGTTTATCTTTGTAATAAACCAACTTTTACTTTCATTGATCTTTGATATTGTTTTCATCTTCTCTATTTCATTTTTTTTCTCTGATTTTTATTTCCTTCTACTAATTTTGAGTTTTGTTTCCTTCCTTCTCTGTTGGCTTTAGGTATAAAGTTAAGTTGTTTATTTGAGGTTTTTCTTGTTCTCTGAGGTAAGATTTTGTTGACATAAGCCTCTCTCTTAGAACTACTTTTGCTGTGTGTCATAGGTTTTGGATGATTATTTCATTGTCATTTGTCTCTAGGCATTTTTTTTTTTTTTAAGTTCCTCTTTGATCTCTTCCTGATCTATTGATTGTTTAACTTAGACTCCACTTGCATAAACATGTTTAAAAAACTGCTTTTATGACTTTTTTTCCTGTCAGTTATTTCTAATCTCATTACATTTTGTTCAGAAAAGATGCTTGATATGATTTTAATTTTGTAAAATTTAGTGAGGGTGATTTGTCACTCAAGGTGTAATTTAGCCTGGAGAATATTCTATGTGCTGTTGAAAAGAAAGTGTACTCTATTTTTTCCAAATGAAATCTTTTATAAATATCAATTAAACTCATCTTATGTAATGTGTCACTTAAGGCCTGTGTTTTCTTATTGATTTTCTGATTGGATGATCTGTCCCTTGGTCTAAGTGTTGTGTTAAAGTCCTCCATTATTATTTTGTTTCTGCTGGTTTCCCCTTTCATGGCTCTTAGCATTTGGCTTATATGTTGAGGTATTCCTATGTTGGAGCATATATATTTACTACTGTTATATCTTATTCTTTGATTAATCACTTGATCATTATGTAGTGTACTTTGACTTGTTTAGTAATCTTATTTTAGAGTTTATATTTTCTGGTGTGAATATCACTTCTTCATCTTTCTTTTGATTTCCATTTGCATGAAACACCTTTTCTCATCCTCTCACATTTATTCATGTGTGTCCCTGAATCTGAAGCATGTCTCTATATAGAATTTACATATTATTTTGGTTGGAATACTTACCGATTTATATATAAGGTCATTATCAATATGTGTGTTCCTATTGATAGCTTCTTAATTGTTCTGGATTTGTTTTTGTAGGCCTTTTTTCTTCTCTTCTTTGTTATTTGATGAGTATCTTTGGTTGCTGAATTTGGACTACTTTTTTCATTTTTGTGTGTATTTTTTTGACTTGCTCTTCCCATGAGGTTTTGATATAGCAGTCTACATATGTAAAGTTCATTTTAAGTTGCTGATCTCTTTCCAATCTAAAGAAACTTCTATAGCATTTTTGTTGTTGTTGTTGTTGTTGAATCTGAGAAAGAGCCTTGTTGGGTAGAGTATTCTAGGTTACAGGTTGAAGCCCATTCTCTTACATCATTTTACATATGTTGTGCCACACCCTTCTGACCTGTGCAGTCTCTGCTGAAAAATTGACTGAACCATATGGGAATCTTCCTGTATGTTATTAGTGGCTTTTCCATTGTTACTTTTTAACATTTCTCTTTGTCTTCAATTTTTGTCAGTTTCTTTAATATTTGTCTCAGCATGTTCCTCCTTTTTTTCATCCTCTGTAGGTCTCTATGCAGTTCTGGGACTTCAGTAATGTTTTTTCTTTCTTTTTTTCTTTTTTCCTCCCATATTAGGGACATTTTTGCATATAATATTTTCAAATATATTCATAGCCATTATCTAATTTTCTTCTTGTACTGAGACCTCTATAATGTGAATATTAATGCATCTAATGTTGTCACAGAGGACTTAGAGGCTGTCCTGAATTATTTTCATTCTTTTTCCTTTATTCTGTTCCAAGCACTGGTTTCCAACAATCTGTATTCCAACTCACTTGTCCATTTCTCTGCTTCAGGTGTTCTGCTACTGATTCCTCTAGTGTACTTTTCATTTCAGCTATTGTATTGTTCATCTCTATTTTTCTCTTTGATTCTTTAATCTCCCTGTTAAACACTTCTTGTATCTTCTTAATCTGGGTCTCCATCCATTTTTGGAGATTTTGAGACATCTTTACTATAATTACTCTGATTTTTTAAATTAATTTATTATAATTGGAGAAAAAGTAATCTACAATATTGTGTTGGCTTTTGTCATATATCAACATGTATCAGCCATAGGTATAAATGTGCCCCCCACATCCTGAAACTCCCTCCAACCTCCATCCCCACCCCATCCCTCTAGGTTGTCCCAGAGAATTGACTTTGGGCACCCCACTTCATGCATCAGACTTGCATTGGTCATCTGTTTTACATACAGAAATGTACATGTTTCAATGCTATTCTCTCAAATCACCTCACCCTTGCTTTCTCCCACTGAGTCTGAAAGTTTCTTCTTTACATCTGTGTCTCCTTTGCAGCCTTATCTGTTGGATCATCAGTACTGTCTTTCTAAACTACATTTATATGCATTAATATTCAGTATTTGTCTCTCTCTTTCTGACTTATTTCAGTCTTATAATAGGCTCCAGGTTCATCCACCTCATTAGAACTGATTCAAATGCATTCCTTTTTATAGCTGAGTAATATCTTATTACAGATGTGTACCACAGTTTCCTTATTCATTCATCTCCTGATGGACATTTAAGTTGCTTTCATGCCTTAGATATAGAAAATCATGCTGCAATGAAATTTGAGGTGCATGTGTCTCTTTCAATTCTGGTTTCCTTGGGGTATATGCAGAGCAGTGAAATTGCTGGGTCATATAGAAGTTCTATTCCCAGTTTTTTAAAGAATCTGCACACTGTTCTCCATAGTGACTGTACCAGTTTTCATTCCTATTAGCAGTGAAGAGGGTTCCCTTTTCTCCACACCCTATCCAGCATTTATTCTTTGTGGATTTTTTTAGTGATGGCCATTCAGACCTATGTGAGATGATACTTCATTGTGGTTTTGATCTGCATGTCTCTAATAATAAGAAAAGTTGAGTACCTTTTCATGAATTTATTAGCCATCTGTAGGTCTTTTTTGGAGAAATGTCAGTTTAGGTCTTTTGCTTAACTTTTCATTGGACGTTTCATTTTTCTGGTATTAAGCTTTATGAGTTACTTGTATATTTTAGAGAGTAATTCTTTGTTAGTGGTTTTATTTGCTGTTCTCTCCCATTCTGAGGGTTTTCTCTTCACCTTCCTTATAGTTTCCTTCATTGTGCAAAAGCTTTTAAGTTTAATTAGGTTTCATTTGCTTATTTTTGTTTTTATTTCCATTAATCTGGGACGTGGGTCGTAGAGCATCTTACTGTAATTTAGGTTGGAGAGAGTTATGTCTGTTTTCCTCTAAAAGTTTCATATTTTCTGGTCTTACATTTAGGTCTTTAATCCATCTTGGGTTTATTTTTGTGTATGGTGTTAGAAAGTGTTCTAGTTTCACTCTTTTATTTGTAGTCGACCAGTTTTCTCAGTACCAATTCATGAAAATACTATATTTTCTTCACTGTATATTGTAGGCCTCTTTTGCCAAAGATAAGAAGCCCATAGGTGCAAGGATTTATCTCCAGACTTTCCGTTTTGTTCCGTTGATCTATAGGACTGTCTTTGTGCAAATACAAGACTTTCTTAATGACTGTATCTGTATAGTATAGTCTGATGTCAAGAAGGTTGATTCCTCCAGGTTCAATCTTCTTTCTCAAAAGTGCTTTCTCTATTCAAGATCATTTGTATTTCCATAGAAATTGTGATGATATTTTTTCTGGTTCTGTGAAAAATACTGTTGGTAGTTTGATAAGGTTGCAATGAATCTATAGATTCCTTTGTGTTGTATACTCATTTTCATGGCATTGATTCTTCTGAAATGGTATATTTCTCAATCTATTTGTATCATATTTCTTATTTCCTTCATCCGTGTTTTATAGTTTTCTGCACACAGATCATTGGTTTCTTTAGGTAAGTTTCTTCCAAGCATTTTATTCTTTTCATTGCAATGCTGAATTGTTTCCTTATTTTCACTTTCTGATATTTCATTGTGGGTATGCAGGAATGCGACTGGTGATGGAAGTAAAGACCAATGCTATAAAGAGCAATACTGCATAGAAACCTGGAATGATATGTCCATGAATCAAGGTAAATTGGAAGTGGTCAAACAGTAGATGGCAAGAGTGAACATCTCCATTTTAGGAATCAGCAAACTAAAAGGGACTGGAATGGGTGAATTTAATTTGGATGAATTTTTATATCTACTATTGTGGGCAAAAATCCCATAGAAGAAATGGAATAACTAAGATAATCAACAAGAGCCCAAAACGCAGTACTTGGATGCAATCTCAAAATTGACAGAATGATCTCTGTTCATTTCCAAGGTAAACTATTCAATATCACAGTATTCCAAGTCTATGCCCTATCCAGTAATGCCTAAGAAGCTAAAATTGAATGGTCCTATAAAGACCTACAAGACCTTCAAGAACTAACAACCAAAAAAGATGTTTACTTTGTAGACTCTGGAATACAAAAAGTAGGAAGTCAAGAAGAATCTGGAGTAATAGGCAAATTTGTCCTTGGAGTACAACATGAAGCAGGGCAAAGGTTAATTGTGTTTTACCAAGAGAACATGCTGGTCATAGCAAACACCTTCATACAATAACATAACAGAAGACTCTACACATGGACATCACCAGATGGTCAATACCAAAATCAAATTGATCATATTCTTTGCAGTCAAAGATGGAGAAGCTCTATACAGTCAGCAAAAACAAGGCCAGGAGCTGACTAGGGTTCAGATCATGAAGTCCTTATTGCCAAATTCAGACTTAAATTGAAGAAAGTAGGGAAAACCACTAGACCATTCAGGTATGATCTAAATAAAATCCCTTACAATTATACTGTGAAAGTGACAAAAAGATTCAAGGGATTAGATCTGATACACAGAGTGCCTGAAGAACTACAGACAGAGGTCCGTGACATTGTACAGGAGGCAGGGATCAAGACAATCCCCAAGAAAAAGAAATGCAGAAAGGCAAAATGGTTCTCTGAGGAGACCATACAAATAGTTGGAAAAAGAAGAGAAGCAAAAGGCTAAGGGGAAAAGGAAAGATATACCCATTTGAACGCAGAGTTCCAAAGAATAGCAAGGAGAGAAAAGAAAGCCTTCCTCGGTGATCAATGCAAAGAAATAGAGAAAAACAAAAGAATGGGAAAGATTAGAGATCTCTTCAAGAAAATTAGAAATGCCAAGGGAATACTTCATTCAAAGATGGGGACAATAAAGGACAGAAATTGTATGGACCTAACAGAAGCAGATTATATTTAAAACAAGTGGCAAGAAACACAGAAGAACTATATAAAAATATCTTCAAGACCCAGATAATGACAAAGGTATGATCACTCACCTAGAGCCAAACATCCTGGAATGTGAAGTCAGGTTGGCCTTAGGAAGCATCACTATGAACAAAGCTAGTGGAGGTGATGGAATTCCAGTTGAACTATTTTAAATCCTAAAAGATGATGCTGTGAAGATGATACACCCAATATGCCAGCAAATTTGGAAAACTCAGCAGTGGCCACAGGACTGGAAAAGGTCATTTTTCACTCCAATCCCTAAGAAAGGCAAAGCCAAGAATGCTTAAACTACTGCACAATTGCACTCACCTCACACACTAGTAAAGTAATACTCAAAATTCTCCAAGCCAGGCTTCAATAGTACATGAACCATGAATTTCCAGATGTTCAAGCTGGATTTAGAAAAGCCAGAGGAGCCAGAGATCAAATTCCAATATCTGTTGGATCATCAAAAAAGCAAAAGAGTTTCAGAAAAACATCTACTTCTGCTGTACTGACTATGCCAAAGCCTTTGACTGTGTAGATCACAACAAACTGTGGAAAATTCTTAAAGAGATGGGGAGAAAAAAGACCACCTCAACTGCCTCCTGAGAAATATTTATGAAAGACAAAAAGCAACAGCTAGAACTGGACAGGGAACAACAGACTGGTTCCAAATCAGGAAAGGAATATATCAAGGTTGTATATTTTCACACTGCTTATTTAACTTTTATTCAGAGTACATCATGAGAAACGTTGGGCTGAATGAAGCACAAGCTGGAGTCAAGGTTGCCAGGAGAAATACTTATTACCTCATATATGCAGATGGCACTCCCCCTTATGGCAGAAAGTGAATAAGAGCTAAAGAACACCTTGATGAAAGTGAAAGAGGAGAGTGAAAACGTTGGTTTAAGGCTCAACATTCAGAAAACTAAGATCATGGCATCTGGTCCCATCACTTCATAGCAAATAGATGGGAAAACAATGGAAACAGTGGCAGACTTTGTTTTTTTGGGCTCCAAAATCACTGCAGATGGTGACTGCAGCCATGAATTGAAGAGAAACTTGCTCCTTGGAAGAAAAGTTATGATCAATCTAGACAGCATTTTAAAAGCAGAGATATTACTTTGATGATAAACGTCGATCTAGTCAAAGCTGTTTGTTCTAGTCAAAGTCATGTATGGATGTGAGAGTTGGACTATAAAGAAATCTGAGCACAGAAGAATTGATGCTTTTGAGCTGTGTTGTTGGAGGTGACTCTTGAGAATCCCTTGGATGGCAAGGAGATCCAACCTGTCCATCCTAAAGGAAATCAGTCCTGAATATTCATTGAAAGGACTGATGCTGATGCTGAACCTTCAATACTTTGGCCATCTGATGTGAAGAACTAGCTCATTTGGGAAGACCCTGATGCTGGGAAAGATTGAAAGCAGGAGGAGAATGGGACAACAGAGGATGAGATGGTTGGATGGCATCGCTGACGTGATGGACATGAGTTTGAGTGAATTCTGGGTGTTGTTGATGGAGTTGGAGGCCTGGCTTGCTGCGTTCTATGGGATCACAAGCAGTCGGACACAACCTAGTGACTGAACTGAACTGAACTGAACTGAACTGAGGAATGCAAGGGATTTCTCTGATTATTTTATATCCTGAAACTTTACTATGTTCATTGATTACCTCTAGTGATTTTCTGGTGTATTTTTTAGGGTTTTCTATGTAGATAATCTTGTCATCTGCAAACTGCAGGAGCTTTACTTCTGTTTCAATCTGAAGTCCTTTATTTCTTTTTCTTCTCTGACTGCTGTGTCTAGGACTTCCAAAACTATGTTGTGTAGTAGTGGTGAAAGTGGTCACACCTGTCTTGTTTCTGATTTTAAAGGAAATGCCTTCAATTTTTCACCATTGAGAATATTCTTTTTGAGGTAGGTTATGTACGTCTTCATTGTTCTTGTGAGTTTTATCTTGTTCCTTGGTTTGCACACATTTATTTGTCATCTCATTTTGTCAACTTTCTCCTTTGTAGTCTCCTCTCTTCATGCTATAGGATCATAGGAACTCTTGCCTCTCTGAACTTTGGTAGGTGAAGTTGATCTGGGGGCTTGTGCAGGCTTCTTGGTGGGAGTGAATTTTTTCTGCCCTCCCATATGCAGGACCATGTAAAGGGATGTGTTTTGAGGTAATTAAAACTCAGGGTGATTTTAGGAAGCTTGAATTCTGATAGGATGGGCTATGTTGTTGTTTTTTTCCTTTTTGTTTGGCTTGAGGCATTCCAGTTCTGGAGCCGTTGGGCTGTTGAGTGTAACTGGGTGTAGTTTCTGAAATGGAGACCTCCAGGCATTCTCATTCCAATCGAAATTTTCTGAGGGATACACCAACAGTGCCTTTGCCCCCACACTGAGTTACAGCCAACCCCAGGAGATCCTGCCAGATACCTAGTTATGACTAGCTCCACTTCCTATGAAAGCATTTCTATGTACTGGGTTCCAGTGCACCTGAGGTCTTGCATGCACCATCCAATAGTAATGTCTATTTCCAAGCCCTGTGGAGTTCCAGCACTCAGACCCTGCTGTCCTTTAAAGCCAAATGCTCTGGGAATTTTTCCTCCCAATGCCTTTGAAGCCTAGTGTGCTGCAGTTCATGAGGTGGCAAAGAGCTAGACATGACTGAGCAACTGAACAAGTTTATGTGGGAACATTCCTGTGTAGCCTGGTGGGTTTAATATTTTTTGGTGCAAAAGACGTTTTTAGTAGGGATATCTGCCATCTTGTTCATCAACTTATGCTGATACTTATCTCCTTGATAGGAAATGATCTGGTGAACAGAGTCTGTACTGAATTTTGAGCAGTGCCTCCCCTTTGCTCTGCAGTTATTTTTTGCCTTATCAGGGATGGAGTCTACCCTTTCCTTATTTGTTAGAATAAAGACCCCATGATCTGTTTCTAAGTTGTTTTTCTGATCCTTGGTGAGAGTTAGGAAGAATTGGAGTACTCCCACTGGGAAAGAAGACACTGAGTTTCCCTGCCCTGGAGCTGTTCACTTGTAAGTATACTCTCAGTCAGTTCAGTTCAGTTCAGTTCAGTCGCTCAGTCGTGTCTGACTCTTTGCGACCCCATGAACCGCAGCACGCCAGGCCTCCCTGTCCATCACCAACTCCCAGGGCTTACTCAAACTCATGCCCATCGAGTCAGTGATGCCATCCAGCCATTTCATCCTCTGTCGTCCCCTTCTCCTCCTGCCCCCAATCCCTCCAAGCATCAGAGTCTTTTCCAATGAGTCAACTCTTCACATGAGGTGGCCAAAGTATTGTAGTTTCAGCTTCAGCATCAGTCATTCCAATGAACACCCAGGACTTATCTCCTTCAGGATGGACTGGTTGGATCTCCTTGCAGTCCAAGGGACCCTCAAGAGTCTTCTCCAACATCACAGTTCAAAAGTATCAATTTTTCGGTGCTCAGCTTTCTTCAAGGGTACTCTAGAGTGTCATTTTTCACCCATGATGCTGGCTCAAAAATTACGCTGTTCTTGGCACTGGTCTCAGCCCCACCTTAACTATGGGTATGACAGCAATTGGCCCTGGTGTCTCTCAAACATTGTTTTCAAGAATTGCCACCACATAGATATACTGAAGTCAATTACTGTATTTACCTGTCAAGGCTTCTGCCACATTCTCTTAGTTACAAGTGAGTTACTAAGTCAAATTAATACTTCAGAGGATTGAAAAAATTAGATTTCACTTAATGAGATGCAAAAGAGCATGTGGAATAGGGGATGTCATTGTATTCCCCTTTGTAAATAAAATCTCCCACAATCGTCCCATAATATGACTGCTTCAAATTATATTTGTCCTTTACAAATAAGTTGAATAAGTATTTATTATCTATCCATTATAGCTGATTATGATAAGAAATTTAATAAAGAATTATTCCACCCAAGACGGTGGGAGAAGAGAATGGGGAGAAGAGTTTCTCCACCATAAACACATCAAAAAATAATTTGCATGTGGAGCAAATTCAGTAAAATAACTTCTGATCACTGGCAGAGAACCCCAGATACCCAGAAAGATAAACCAATCTCTTCAAAATGAGGTAGGATCAAAGATAAAGATGAAAAGAGAGACAAAGGATTTAGAGATAAAGACCCATTCTGGGGAGGGAGTCATGAAGAAGTTTCTGCAGAAGAGGAAATCCTCTCACAGGAAGGGTCAACGGGGAGCTTTGGAATCTAAGAGAGCAGCATAACAAACAAAACAAAATAAAACAAACAAACAAATAAAAACCCCACAGAATTCATGCTGAACTGCAGTTTCCAGGAGAGAAGTGACACACACTCACGTCCACACACAATGAATGGGAGCTGGAGTGCAGCTGAGAAATACATGGTCAGTCCTTAGGGTAAGGGGTGGGGTTGACTGCCCTGAGGACAATATGAGTGGGTTAATGTGACATGGAAACTTTAGAGAAACAAAGAAAAACAAAGGACCTTTCCCTCTGGAAGGCTCTAACACCACACAGTGATCCCTGGCATGCCCAGAGAACAAAGGATCACACCCTAGCAAATAACAAAGGAGAGCAAGTCAGCTGCCATTTATGGCCCTCCCTAGAGGCAGAAAGACAGGTGAATGACAGCCAGAGGTGGAGGCAAGGGGCTGCTACAATCTTGGCCCCAAAGGCCATATTTCCCACCAAGTTGTGAGCAGGCTGCCAGTTGCTAACCACATCTTCCTGGGATCCTTGATGGTTCATATGTGTCAGGAGTGTCACAACCTGAGACCAGCTCCCCTGAGGAGATACATGAACCACCTGGGACTGTGCATTCATGGCGCATCTGGGAAATTGAGTAACTTGGACCTGGGAAGTACACAAGATACATAGTTCATGGGGGACTGTGTCCTCGCAGAGTACCAGGAGTCTGAGAGGCTTGGATATGGCCTTAACAACCCCATATGGGCCATCCACTGCGAACACTTCCCATACAGGCCAGCAGTGTTTGTTTGCAGTGTCCCTCCCTCTCCACAGTACAGTTGAACAATTGATCCTGAATAAGTGTCCATTTTCACCCTCTTGTGTCATGACAGAGATTATACACTGAAGAGACTTGCAAGAAGAAGAGGCCAGCCTAAGCAAATAAAGGAAGGGGGAATAACTGCCCCAGAAGTGGCAGGCGCAGCATATTAAAAGCCTGCAGTTAAGTGGAAAGGTGCATTTGAGGAGCAACTATAGACTTTGAGAACAAATGCAAGCCAGAACAAGGGGTTATCTGACATTGAACAGCCTTACTATCTATCTATCTATCTATCTATCTATCTATCTATCTATATATATATTTAATTTCCATGTTTTATTTTGTTTAGCTTTTTCTTATATATTGTACTTTTTAGAGTTTAATCTCTATTCTAGGTTTTTAAAGTTTGCTTTTTGATATTTGTTATTAATTTTGGAACTTTAGTATCCATTTTCACTTAGGGACTTGATTACTGGCTTGATTGCTGAGTTGGAAGATAGAGTGGTGGAAATAAATGAAGCAGAGCACAACAAAGAATAAAAAGAAATAAGGACAATCTCAGAGATCTCTGGGACAATGTTAAACACCTGAACATTCAAATCATAGGTGTCCCAGAAAAAGACAAAAGGAAAGGGCAACAAAATATTTGAGGAGATAATAGTTCAAAATTTTCCTAAAATGGGGAAGGAAATAATTACCCAAGTCCAAGAAGCCCAGAGTCCTAAACAGGATAAACCCAAGGAGAAGCACACCAAGACACATATTAGTCAGACTAACAAAAATGAAACAGAAAGAGCAAATATTAAAAGCAACAAGGGAAAAACAACAAGTAACACACAAAGGGATCACCACAAAGAAAAGAGCTGATCTTTCAACAGAAATTCTGCAAGCCAGAAGGGAATGGCAGGAAATACTTAAAGTGGTCTACAACCAAGATTAATCTAACCAGCATGGAACTCATTCAGATTTGAAGGAGAAATCAAAAACTTTATAGAGAAACAAAAGCTGAGAAAATTCAGCACCACCTAACCAGCTCTTCAACAAATACTAAAGGATCTTCTCCAGACAGGAAAAAAAAAAAGTTTTATAAAAATGAACCCAAAACAGTATAGTAAATTGAAGTGGGATTCTACTTATCACTAATTACTGTAAATATAAATGGATTAAATGATCCAACCAAAAGACAAAAACAGGCTGAATGGATACAAAAACAAAACCTTTATATATGCTGTCCATAAGAGACCCACCTCAAACCAAGGGACACACACAGACTGAAAGAGAGGGTCTGAAAAAAGATATTTTGTGCAAACTGAGACGAGAAGAAATCAGGAGTAGCAATACTCAGATAAAAGAGGCTTAAATAAAGACTGCTATAAGAGAAAAAAAGAAGGACACTACATAATGATTAAAGGACCAATCCAAGAAGAAGATATAGCAATGATAAATATATATGCACCCAACATAGGAGCACCTCAATACATAAAGCAAATGACAATAACTATTAAAGGGGAAATTGACAGTAAATCAATAATAGTGGGGGATTTAATACCCCACTCGCAATAATGGAAAGATCATCTAAACAAAAAAAATTAACTTGGAAACACAAGATTTAAAACTTACGTTGGAGTAGTTAGACCTAATTAATATCTATAGGGAATTCCACCCCAAAATAATGGATTTCACCTGTTTCTCAAGTGCACATGAAACATTCTCCAGATAGAATACATCCTGAGCCACAAATCTAGCCTTGGTAAATTTAAAAAAAAAAAAAAGAAAGAAAAAAAAACTGAGATCATTTCAAGCATCATTTCTGATCACAGTGCTGTAAGATTAGCTATCAACCGCAAGGTAAAAAGAAAAAAAAAAAAAAATAGGCTATAAAAAACACAAACCTACAGGGGCTAAACAACACGCTTCTGAATAACCAACAGATCACTGATAAAATGAAAAAGGAGATAAAAATATACATAAAAAAATATGATAATGTAAACATGACAACTCAAAACCTATGGGATTCAGTAAAAGAAATGTTACAAGGGAAGTACATAGCATTACAAACTCACCTCAAGAAACAAGAGAAACACCAAATAAACAACCTAACTTTACACCTTAAGAAACTAGAAAATGAATAACAACAACAACAAAAACAACAAAATCCAAAATAAGTAGAAGGGAAAAAATCATAAAAATTGGAGCAGAAATAAATGAAAAGAAATGAAAGAGACTATAGCAAAGATCAATAAAACTAAAGGCTGTTTCTTTG
This sequence comes from Muntiacus reevesi, assembly GCF_963930625.1. Classification (NCBI taxonomy): domain Eukaryota; kingdom Metazoa; phylum Chordata; class Mammalia; order Artiodactyla; family Cervidae; genus Muntiacus; species Muntiacus reevesi. The sequence goes on along the minus strand of NC_089259.1, from coordinate 35,806,329 downwards.
AGAAGATAAGCAAAATAGACAAACCATAAGCCGGACTCACCAAGAAAAAAGTGGGAAAAGAATCAAATCAATAAAATTAGAAATGCAAACAGATAAATTACAACAGGCAGCAAAGAAATACAAATGATCATATGAGACTGCTATGAACAACTACATGCCAATGAAATGGACAACTTGGAAGAAATGAACAAATTTTTAGAAAAGTATAACCTTACAAAACTGAATCAGGAAGTAATAGAAAAATTGAACAGAGCAAGCACATGCTTGAAAATCAAAACTGCAATAAAAGATATTCCAACAAACAAAAGCCCAGGATCAAATGACTTCACAGTTGAATTCTATCAAAAACTTAGAGATGAGATAACATCTGTCCTAATCAAACTCTTCTAGAAAGTAACAGAGGAAGGAAAACTCTCAAATTCATTCTAAAAGGCCACCATCACCCTGATACCAAAACCAGATCAAGATGCCACAAGAAAAGAAAACTACAGGCCAATATCATCTATGTTGATGAACACAGATGCAACAATCCTCAACAAAATTCTAGCAAACAGAATCCAACAACATATTTAAAAAATCATACATCATGATCAAGTGGGCTTTGTTCCAGATATGCAAGTATACTTCAATAATTGCAAATCAGTGTGATACATCACATTAACAAATTGAAAAATAAAAACCATATCTCTAGAAAGCAGGCATAGAAAGAATGTACCTCAACATAATAAAAGCCAGATATGATAAATCTGCAGTAAAAATTAGCCACAATGGTGAAAAATTGGAAGCCTTTCCCCTATAATCAGAAACAAGAGAAGGGTGCCCACTCTAACTACTGGCATTAAACAAATTTTTGGAAATCTTAGCCACAGCTTAGAGAAGAAAAAGAAACAAAAGGAATCCAGATTGGAAAAGAAGTAAAACTCTCACTGTTTGCAGATGATATGAAACTCTAGATAGAAATCCCTAAAGATGCCACCAGAAAACTATAGCAGCTATTCAGTGAATATAGGAAAGTTGCAGGACATAAAGTTAATAACAGAATTTCCTTTCATTCTCGTACACTAACACCAAAAAAAAAAAAAAAAAAAAAAAATCAGAAAGAGAAATTAAGGAAACAATCCCAATCACCATTACAACAAAAAGAATAAAATACTTAAGAAGAAATTTACCTAAAGAAACAAAAGACCTGTGTACAGAAAATGATAAAACATTGATAAAAGAAATCAAAGATGACACAAATAGAGAAATATACCATGTTCTTGGATTGGAAAACTCAGTACAGTGAAAATGAGTATACAATCCAAAGTAATCTACAGATTCAACACAATCCCTATCAAATTTCCAGCAGTAATTTTTACAGAACTATAACAAATAACTTCATAACTTGTATGGAAACACAAAAGACCCTAGATAGACAAAGTGCTCTTGAGAAAGAAGACTGAAACTGGAGGAACAATCTTCTTGACTTCAGACTATACTACACAGATACAGTCATCAAGAAAGAATGGTACTTGCATAAAGACAGGTATATAGATCAATGAAACAAAAAAGAAAGTCCAGAGATAAATCCATGCACCTAGGGATTGCCACCTTATCTTCAACAAAGGAGGCAAAAATATACAATAGTGAAAAGCTAGTCTCTTCAACAAGTGGTATTGGGAAAACTGGTCAACTACAAGTAGAAGAATGAAATTAGAGCACTTTCTAATACCATACATAAGAATAAACACAAAATGGATTAGAGACCTAAATGTAAGTCCAGAAACTATGAAACTCTTAGATATAACAAAGGCAGAACAGTCTCCAACCTAAATCACAGCAAAATCCTCTATGACCCACCTCCCTGAGTAACAGAAATAAAAGCAAAAATAAACAAAGGGTACTGAATTAAACTTAAAAGCTTTGCAAAGTGAAGGCAACTATAAGCAAGGTGAAAAGATAGCCCTCAGAATGGGAGAAAATATTAGCAAAGGCAACAACTGACAAAAATTTATCTCCAAAATATACAAGCAGCTCATGTAGCTCAATACCAGAAAAATGAAGAGCCAAGTTAAAAAGTGAGCCAAAGAACTAGAGAAACATTTCTTCAAAGAAGATATGCAGATGGCTATAAACACATGAAAAGATGCTCAACATCACTCACTATTAGAGAAATGCAGATCAAAACCACAATGAGGTTTCATCTCACACCAATCAGAATGGCCATCATCAAAACGTCTACAAACAATAAATGCTGGAGAGGGTGTGGAGAAAAGGGAACCCTCTTACACTGTTGGTGGGAATGCAAGCTGGTAAGCCACTATGGAGAATTGTGTGGAGATCCCTTAGAAAACATGAAAATAGAACTGCCATATGACACAGCAATCCCACTTCTGGGCATACACGCCAAGGAAACCATAATTGAAAGAGATGCATGTACACCAGTATTCATTGCAGCACCGTTTGCAATAGCTGGGACATGGAAACAACCTAGATGTCCATCAGCATGTGAATGGGTAAGGAAGTTGTCATACATATACCCAATGGAATATTCAGTTCAGTTCAGTTCAGTCGCTCAGTTGTGTCCGACTCTTTGCGACCCCATGAATCACAGCAAGCCAGGCCTCCCTGTCCATCACTAGCTCCCAGAGTCTACTCAAACTCATGTCCATCCAGCCGGTGATGCCATCCAGCCATCTCATTTTCTGTCATCCCCTTCTCCTCCTGCCCTCAATCTTTCCCAGCATCAGGGTCTTTTCAAATAAGTCAGCTTTTCACATCAGGTGGCCAAAGTACTGGAGTTTCAGCTTCAGCATCAGACATTCCAGTGAACATCCAGGACTGATCTCCTCTAGGATGGACTGGTTGGATTTCCTTGCAGTCCAAGAGACTCTCAAGGGCCTTCTCCAACACCACAGTTCAAAAGCATCAATTTTTCGGTGCTCAGCATTCTTCACAGTCCAACTTTCACATTCATACATTACCATTGGAAAAACTATAGTCTTGACTAGATGGACCTTTGTTGGGAAAGTAATGTCTCTGCTTTTTAATATGCTATCTAGTTTGGTCATAACTTTCCTTCCAAGGAGTAAACATCTTTTAATTTCATGGTTGCAATCACCATCTACAGTGATTTTGGAGCCCCAAAAAATAAAGTCTGACACTGTTTCCACGGTTTCCCCATCTATTTGCCATGATGTGATGGGACCAGATGCCATGATGTTAGTTTTCTGAATGTTGAGCTTTAAGCCAATTTTTTCACTCTCCTCTTCCACTTTCATCAAGAATATTACTCAGCTATAGAAAGAACTCATTTGAGTCAGTTCTAATGAGATGGATGAAACTGGAGCCTATTATACAGAGTGAAATAAGTCAGAAAGAAAAACACCAATACAGTATATTAGTGCATATATCCAGAATTTAGAAAGACTGTAATGGCCATCCTGTATGCAAGGCAACAAAAGAGACACAGATGTAAAGAGCAGCCTTTTAGACTATGTGGGAGAAGGCAAGGGTGGGGTGATTTGAGAGAATAACACTGAAACATGTTTATTAACATATATAAAATAGATTACCAGTGCAGGTTCAACGCATGAAGCAGGGCACTTAAAGCTGGTGCTCTGGGACAACTCAGAAGGAAGGGTTGGGGAGGGAGATGGGAGGACGGTTCAGGATGGGGGGACATATGCACACCTGTAGCTGATTCATGTCAATGTATGGCAGAAATCATAATATATGAAGCAATTATCCTCCAATAAAATGAATTCTTTAACTAAAAAAATAAAGCTGCTAAAACTCAAGGAGTGTCAAAAGCTCAAGGAATGGAATCATTTATACTGTTTCTGGAGACCCCATTCTTCAGGAAAGATTGAAAAGGCCAATGACATTATTAAAATGTCTCTATGACAGACGGCTTTTGAACACAGATATTGCCATAGAACCTGAAACCTTAGAATTAACTATATGTCTCAGCTTTCACCTTTCAACAGACATTATGAGAACTCCAGGAGGTGTCTCCTGACCCAGTCTCCACATTCTGTCTAATTGCTGGATCTGTGGAGCATTCCCCTCCACATCAATTGAATGCTTATCATGATGGATATCTCTACTTCAGGGAAAGGACTTTCTTCAACTACGTAACTACCTTCACCACAACAATCACATGTAATACCTATTCTTAATCTGATGACATCTAAAAATACTAAAATAGACAGTATTTTAACTAGGGACGTAATGTAGTTTTTAATTTTATGGTTTTCTTTTGTGCTCTTTGCTCCCTACATCAGTAATTGCTTAATTGGATTAGTTTCTAAGCATCTGAAAGCTTTTAGCTTACAAATGGTTGTTTACTCCCCTATGATTTCTACAGCCTCCTCCAACTATTACTTGGGACCCGGATTGAGTTCTGTTCAGTTCAGTTCAGTCGCTCTGTCGTGTCCAACTCTTTGAGTCCCCATGAATCGCAGCACGCCAGGCCTCCCTGTCTGTCACCAACTCCCAGGGCTTACTCAAACTCATGCCCATCGAGTTTGTGATGCCATCCAGTCATCTCATCCTCTGTCGTCCCCTTCTTCTCCTGCCCCCAATCCCTCCCAGAATCAGGGTCTTTTCCAATGAGTCAACTCTTCACATGAGGTGGTCAAAGTATTGGAGTTTCAGCTTCAGCATCAGTCCTTCCAATGAACACTCAGGACTGATCTCTGTTAGGATGGACTGGTTGGATCTCCTTGCAGTCCAAGGGACTCTCAAGAGTCTTCTCCAACATCACAGTTCAAAAGCATCAAATTTTCAGCACTCAGCTTTCTTCACAGTCCAACTCTCACATCCATACATGACCACTGAAAAAACCATAGCTTTGACGGACCTTTGTTGGCAAAGTAATGTCTCTGCTTCTTAACAGACTGTCTAGGCTGGTCATAACTTCCCTTCCAAGGAGTAAGCATCTTTTAATTTCATGGCTGCAGTCACCATCCTCAGTGATTTTGGAGCCCCAAAAAATAATGTCTGGCACTGCTTTCACTGTCTCCCCATCTATTTCTCATGAAGTGATGGGACCAGATACCATGATCTTAGTTTTCTGAATGTTGAGCTTTAAGCCAACATTGTCACTCTCATCCTTCACTTTAATCAAGAGGTTTTTCAGTTCCTCTTCACTCTCTACCATAAGGGTGGTGTCATATGCATAACTGAGGTTATTGATATTTCTCCCAGCAATCTTGATTCCAGCTTGCGCTTCTTCCAGCACAGCGTTTCTCATGATGTACTCTGCATGAGTTAAATAAGCAGGGTGACAATATACAGCCTTGACGTACTCCTTTTCCTATTTGGAACCTGTCTCTTGTTCCATGTCCAGTTCTAACTGTTGCTTCCTGACCTGCATACAGGTTCCTCAAGAGGCAGGTCAGGTGGTCTGGCATTCCCATCTCTTTCAGAATTTTCCACAGTTTATTGTGAGCCACGCAGTCAAAGGCTTTGGCATAGTCAATAAAGCAGAAATAGATGTTTTTTTGGAACTCTGTTGTTTTTCTATGATTCAGCGGATATTGGCAATTTGATCTCTGGTTACTTTGGCTTTTCTAAAACCAGCTTGAATATCTGGAAGTTCTCAGTTCACTTATTGCTGAAGCCTGGCTTGGAGAATTTTGAGCATTACTTTACTGACGTGTGAGATGAGTGCAATTGTGCGGTACTTTGAGCATTCTTTGGGATTGCCTTTCTTAAGGATTGGAATGAAAACTGAATTTTCCAGTCCTGTGGCCACTGCTGAGTTTTCCAAATTTGCTGGCATATTGAATGCGGCACTTTCACAACATCATCTTTCAGGATTTGAAATTGCTCAACTGGAATTCCATCACCTCTACTAGCTTTGTTCATAATGATGCTTTCTAAGGCCCACTTGACTTCACATTCCAGGATGTCTGGCTCTAGGTGAGTGATCACAGCATTGTGATTATCTGGGTCGTGAAGATCTTTTTTGTACAGTTCTTCTATGTATTCTTGCCACCTCTTCTTAACAGCTTCAGCTTCTGTTAGGTCCATACACTTTCTGTCCTTTATCGAACCCATCATTGCCTGAAATGTTCCCTTGATATCTCTAATTTTCTTGAAGAGATCTCTAGTCTTTGCCATTCTGTTGTTTTCCTCTATTCCTTTGCATTGATCACTGAGGAAGGCTTTCTTATCTCCCCTTACTATTGTTTGGAACTCTGCATTCAAACGGGATTATCTTTCCTTTTCTCCTTTGTTTTTTACTTCTCTTCTTTTCACAGCTATTTGTAAGGCCTCCACAGGCAACCATTTTGCCTGTTTGCATTTCTTTTCCATAGAGAATGTCTTGATCCCTGTCTCCTGTACAATGTCATGAACCTCCGTCCATAGTTCATCAGGCTCTCTGTCTATCAGATCTAGACCCTTATATCTATTTCTCACTTCCACTGTATAGTCATAAGGGATTTGATTTAGGTCATACCTGAATGGTCTAGTGGTTTTCCCTACTGTCTTCAGTTTAAGTCTGAATTTGGCAATAAGGAGTTCATGATCTGAGCCACAGTCAGCTCCTGGGGTTGTTTTTGCTGACTGTATAGAGCTTCTCCATATTTGGCTGCAAAGAATATAATCAATCTGATTTCGATATTGACCATCTGGTGATGTCCATGTGTAGAGTCTTCTCTTGTATTGTTGGAGAGGGTGTTTGCTATGACAAGTGCATTCTCTTGGCAAAACTCTATTAGCCTTTGCCCTGCTTCATTCTGTATTCCGAGACCAAATTTGCCTGTTGCTCTAGGTGTTTCTTGACTTCTTACTTTTGCATTCCAATCCCCTATAATGAAAAGGACATCTTTTCTTGAGTGTTAGTTCTAAAAGGTCTTGTAGGTCCTCATAGACCCGTTCAACTTCAGCTTCTTCAGCATTACTGGTTGAGGCATAGGCTTGGATTACCGTGATATTGAATGGTTTGCCTTGGAAATGAACAGAGGTCATTTTGTTGTTTTAGAGATCGCATCCGAGTACTGCATTTCAGACTCTCTTGTTGGCCATGATGGCTACTCCATTTCTTCTAAGGGATTCCTGCCCACAGTAGTAGATACAATGGTCATTTGAGTTAAATTCACCCTTTCCAGTCCATTTTAGTTCACTGATTCCTAGAATGTCGACATTCACTCTTGACATCTCCTGTTTGACCACTTCCAATTTGCCTTAATTCATGGACCTTACATTCCAAGTTCCTATGCAATATTGCTCTTTACAGCATTGAACCTTGCTTCTATCACGAGTCCCATCCACAACTGGGTATTGTTTTAGCTTTGGCTCCATCCCTTCATTCTTCCTGGAGTTATTTCTCCACTGATCTCCAGTAGCATATTGGGCACCTACCGACCTGGGGAGTTCTGCTTTCAGTATCCTATCATTTTGCCTTCTCATACTGTTCATGGGGTTCTCAAGGCAAGAATACTGAAGTGGTTTGCCATTCCCTTCTCCAGTGGACCACATTCTGTCAGACCTCTTCACCATGACCCGACCATCTTGGGTGACCCCACATGGCATAGCTTAGTTTCATTGAGTTAGACATGACTGTGGTCCCTGTGATCAGATTGGCTAGTTTTCTGTGATTATGGTTTTCCTGTGTCTGCCCTCTGATGCCCTCTCGCAAGACCTACCATCTTACTTGGGTTTCTCTTACCTTGGACATGGGGTATCTCTTCATGGCTGCTCCAGCAAAGCATAGCCGCTGCTCCTTACCTTGGAGGAGGGTTATCTGGATTAGACATCCTCAATAAGAAGATGAGGAGAATATGCTGCCTCACCAATTTAGGGTCTGTGCCCCTGGCCAATAGGAAGTGGCTACAGAATGAGAGTGATGGATGCCCCTTTCCCTGGCAGTCATAGTCTCCTAAAAAGGAGGGGGTGGGGGAATGAGAGAGTTAATTCTTAGGTGGGATGATAAGGAGTCCAGGACCTTCGAGCAGGAGAAAGGGACAAACAGTTTTTTTTTGTTTTGTTTTGTTTTGTTTTATCTTACATTATTTAGTCTTAGTCACAGGACATTTTTTTCTTTAAGTCCAGAGCTAAGGATTACACAACAGAACAACTCATCTTGCTCAAGGGTATGCTTTTCCTTAAGATTTTTTACTACATACTATATAACAACTACAGAGAAGGCAATGACACCCCACTCCAGTACTCTTGCCTGGAAAATCCCATGGATGGAGGAACCTGGTAGGCTACAATTCATGGGGTTGCTAAGAGTTGGACACGACTGAGTGACTTCCCTTTCACTTTTCACTTTCATGCAT